>NC_053028.1:677649680-677937732 GCF_003073215.2 Triticum urartu
CATCATTTGGATCAATGTGCACACGGTATCATATTTTCCATCCAAGGCTCTTAGGATCTTCTTGATGATGAATCTACCGGTCATCTCTTCACTCCCTAAGCCAGCAATCTCATTTGTGATAAGAGCAAGCCTAGAGTACATTTCAGCGACACCTTCACCATCCTTCATTTTGAACTTGTCAAGTTGACTTTGAAGCACATCCAATTTGGATTCCTTGACGGAGTCGGTACCTTCGTGCATATCAATCAAAGTATCCCAAATTTCCTTTGCATTCTCAAGACGGCTGATTTTTTTGAATTCTTCGGGCACAATCCGTTGAAGAGGATATCACAAGCTTGAGCATTGTATTGTAGCATCTTCAACTCATCCGCAGTAGCTTCACGATTCGGTTCTCTCCCATCAAAGAATTCACCTTGCATGCCAACACACACAATAGCCCAAACGGCGGGGTTATGTACAAGAATATGCATTTTCATCTTATGCTCCCAACTAGCAAAATCAGTACCATCAAAGTAAGGACCTCTACGGTGATAATTTCCCTCGCTAGACGCCATACTCTCCTAGGTTGTGAAACCAAGGCTATGACCACCAAAAGCTATGGAAATCAAAGCAAATGGAGACCAAAGCTCTAATACCACTTGTAGGATCGAAAGTATGTCTAGAGGGGGGGTGATTAGACAACTTGACCAAATAAAAATCTAGCCTTTTCCCAATTTTAGTTCTTGGCAGATTTTAGCTATCTTAGTACAAGTCAAGAAATCTCCACACAATTCAAGCAAGCATGCAAAAGAGTATATGAGCAGCGGAAAGTAAAGCATGCAACTTGCAAGAATGTAAAGGGAAGGGTTTGGAGGATTCTAACGCAATTGGAGACACGGATGTTTTTGTCGTGGTTCCGATAGGTGGTGCTATCGTACATCCACGTTGATGGAGACTTCAACCCACGGAGGGTAACGGTTGTGCGAGTCCACGGAGGGCTCCACCCACGAAGGGTCCACGAAGAAGCAACCTTGTCTATTCCATCACGGTCGTCGCCCACGAAGGACTTGCCTCACTAGCGGTAGATCTTCACGAATTAGGCGATTTCCTTGCCCTTACAAACTCCTTGGTTCAACTCCACAATCTTGTCGGAGGCTCCCAAGTGACACCTAGCCAATCTAGCTAGGAGACACCACTCTCCAAGAAGTAACAAATGGTGTGTTGATGATGAACTCCTTGCTCTTGTGCTTCAAATGATAGTCTCCCCAACACTCAACTCTCTCTCAGGATTTGGATTTGGTGGAAAGAAGATTTGAGTGGAAAGCAACTTGGGGAAGGCTACAGATCAAGATTCATATGGTTGGAGTGGAATATCTTGACCTCAACACAAGTGTAGGTGGTTCTCTCTCAGAAAATGTGTATTGGAAGTGTAGGTATGTTCTAATCGCTCTCTTCACGAATGAAGAGTGGGTGGAGGGGTATATATAGCCTCCACACAGAATCTAACCATTACACACAATTTGCCAAACTCGGTGGGACCGAATGGTTAAACTCGGTCGGACCGATTCAGCAAACCTAGTGACTGTTAGGATTTTCAGTGGGACTGAGATGCAACTCGGTAGGACCGATATGGTTAGGGTTAGGGCATAACGTAATTTCGGTGTGACCGATTACACAAACTCGGTGGGACCGATTTTGGTAATAAGCTAACCCGAGAGTTGGTCAGGTAAACTCGGTGGGACCGATTCGCTCATCTCGGTGAGACCAAAATGTTACAAAAGGGAAACAGAGAGTTTACATTGCAATCTCGGTGGGACCGATCGCTCATCTCGGTAAGATCGAAACGTTAAGAAGGGAAACAGAGAGATTACAATCCCATCTCGGTGAGACCGAGATCCCTATCGGTGAGACCGATTTGCCTAGGGTTTGTGGCAGTGGCTATGACATTTGAAACTCGATGGCGCCGGATAGAAAGAATCGGTGGGGCCGAGTTTGACTTTTGGTTTAGGTCATATGTGGATGTGGGAAGGTAGTTGAGGATTTTGGAGCATATCACTAAGCATTTTGAGCAAGCAAGCCATTAAGAAACACCTCATCCCTCCTTGATAGTATTGGCTTTTCTTATAGACTCAATGTGATCTTGGATCACTAAAATATAAAATGTAGAGTCTTGAGCTTCAAGCTTGAGCCAAACTTTTTATCCTTAGAATTTTGAGGGATCCACTTTCCTCATCCATGCCATGCCATTCATTGAACTTTTCCTGAAATATTAATCTTGGAATGATGTTAGCTCAATGAGCTATATGTTGTTAGGAATTACCAAAACCACCCAGGGATAGTTGCACTTTCACACCTAGATACTCCAATGTCACCTCAAGTATCCGTGGGTATGATTATACGATATGCATCACACAATCTTAGATTCATCTATTCAACCAACACACAGAACCTCAAAGAGTGCCCCAAAGTTTCTACCGGAGAATCACGAGGAAAACATGTGCCAACCCCTATGCATAGGTTCATGGGCGGAACCCGCAAGTTTATCACCAAAACATACATCAAGTGAATCACGTGATATCCCATTGTCACCATAGATACACACGGCAAGACATACATCAAGTGTTCTCAAATCTTTAAAGACTCAATCCGATAAGATAACTTTGAAGGGGAAACTCAATCCATTACAAGAGAGTAGACGGGGAGAAGAAACATAAGATCAATGAGGGAGTCCTGGATTAGGGGGTGTCCGGATGGCCGGACTATACCTTCAGCCGGACTCCCGGACTATGAAGATACAAGATTGAAGACTTCGTCCCGTGTCCGGAAGGGACTTTCCTTGGCGTGGAAGGCAAGCTTGGCGATACGGATATGTAGATCTCCTACCATTGTAACTGACTTTGTGTAACCCTAACCCTCTCCGGTGTCTATATAAACCGGAGGGTTTTAGTCCGTAGGACAACATACACAACAACAATCATACCATAGGCTAGCTTCTAGGGTTTAGCCTCTCTGATCTCGTGGTAGATCTACTCTTGTACTACCCATATCATCAATATTAATCAAGCAGGACGTAGGGTTTTACCTCCATCGAGAGGGCCCGAACCTGGGTAAAACTTCGTGTTCCTTGTCTCCTATTACCATCCGACCTAGACGCACAGTTCGGGACCCCCTACCCGAGATCCGCCGGTTTTGACACCGACATTGGTGCTTTCATTGAGAGTTCCTATGTGTCATCGCCGTCAGGCTTGATGGCTCCTACGATCATCAATGGCGATGCAGTCCAGGGTGATACCTTCCTCCCTGGACAGATCTTCATCTTCGGCGGCTTCGCACTGCGGGCCAATTCACTTGGCCATCTGGAGCAGATCGAAAGCTATGCCCCTGGCCATCAGGTCAGATTTGGAAGCTTAAACTACATGGCTGACATCCGCGGGGACTTGATTTTCGATGGATTCGAGCCACTGCCGAGTGCGCCGCACTGTCACGACGAGCATGATCTAGCTCTGCCGCCGAACAGTGCCCTGGAGGCCGCACCATCATCGGCTTCGACCCTTAATTCGGAGCCAACTGCGTCGATCGAGGATGGGTGGTCGGACGCTGCCTCGGGGGCTGCGATCCCAACGGCGATCGAGCCGAACACCAGCCCCGCACTCTGCGAGACTCGTGACTCCAAGGAGCTGGACTCCTCTCTGGACTCCAAACCCTCCGCGCCCCTGCCGATCGAATCTGATTGGGCGCCGATCATGGAGTTTACTGCCGTGGACATCTTTCAGCACTCGCCTTTCAGTGATATTCTGAAGACACTGAAGTCTCTCTCTTTATCAGGAGAGCCCTGGTCGGACTACGGTCAACAAGGTTGGGATTCGGACGATGAAGAAATTCAAAGCCCACCCACCACCTACTTTGTAGCCACTGTCGACGACTTAACCGACATGCTCGACTTCGACTCCAAAGACATCGACGGTATGGACGCCGATGATGGAGACAATGAAGAACCAGCGCCTATCAGGCCCTGGAAAGCCACCTCATCATATGACATATACATGGTGGACACCCCAAAAGAAGGAGATGGCGATGGAACAGCGGAGGATGACCCCTCCAAGAAATAGCCTAAGCGCCAGCGGCGCCGGTCAAAATCCCGCCAAAACAAATACGGTGATTCCAGCATGGGAGATAATAATACTCCGGAAAGTGCCGAAGAAAACCCCCTCCAGCAAGATTTAGCACAGGAGGATGGAGAAACCAGCCCTCATGAGAGAGCGGCAGACAGAGAGGCCGAGGACGATAATTATATGCCTCCCTCCGAAGATGAGGCAAGCCTTGACGACGACGAATTCGTCGTGCCAGAGGATCCCGTCGAGCAAGAGCGTTTTCAACGCAGGCTTATGGCCACGACAAGAAGCCTCAAGAAAAAACTGCAACAGCTTAGAGCCGACCAAGATTTGCTAGTCGACAGATGGACTGAAGTCCTTGCGGCCGAAGAGCATAAACTCGAATTCCCCTCCAAGAGCTACCCAAAGCGCAGGTTGCTACCCCGATTAGAGGAGGAAGAACTTGATGCAGCCGACCGGCCACCTCGTGGCTGCGACAGAGAGGCCTCTCGGCCCTCCACTCAAGCCGCACCCCGTACCAAGGCACGGGAATATGCGCCGGACTTACGAGATATGTTGGAGGACAAGGCAAGGCAAACAAGATCGATCTACGGATCGCGTGGGCGCCCCACAGCTCGAGACAGTAACCGTCATGCCGGCCACAAATTTGGCAGGGCCGAACACAGTAGACAAAGCTCATTGGAGCTATGTCGTGATATAGCCCAGTACAGAGGCGCCGCACACCCACTATGCTTCACAGACGAAATAATGGATCATCAAATCCCCGAGGGTTTCAAACCCGTAAACATCGAATCATATGATGGCACAACAGATCCTGCGGTATGGATCGAGGATTATCTCCTTCATATCCACATGGCCCGCGGCGATGATTTCCATGCCATCAAATACCTCCCACTCAAGCTTAAAGGACCAGCTCGGCATTGGCTTAACAGCTTGCCAACAGGATCAATCAGTTGTTGGGAGGACCTCGAAGCCGCATTCCTCGACAATTTCCATGGCACTTATGTGCGACCCCCAGACGCCGATGACCTAAGTCACGTAATTCAGCAGCCAGAGGAATCGGCCAGGCAATTCTGGACACGGTTCCTAACAAAGAAAAATCAAATAGTCGACTATCCGGACGCTGAGGCCCTAGCAGCCTTCAAGCACAATATCCGTGACAAGTGGCTTGCCCGGCACCTTGGACAGGAAAAGCCGAAGTCTATGGCAGCACTCACGACACTCATGACCCGCTTTTGCACAGGAGAAGACAGCTGGCTTGCTCGTAGCAACAATATGACCAAGAACCCTGGTAATTCGGATACCAGGGACAGTAGTGGCAGGTCGCGTCGCAACAAGCAGAAGCACCGCGTTAACGGCGACAATACTGAGGATACAACAGTTAATGCCGGATTCAGAGGCTCTAAATCCGGTCAGCGGAAAAAGCCATTCAAAAGGAATCCTATGGGCCTGTCCAGTTTGGACCGAGTACTCGACCGCTTATGCCAGATACATGGCACCCCCGAAAAGCCGGCCAATCACACCAACAGGGATTGTTGGGTGTTCAAGCAGGCAGGCAAGTTAAATGCCGAAAATTAAGACAAGGGGCTGCATAGCGATGACGACGAGGAGCCCCGTCCGCCGAACAACAGTGAACAGAAGGGTTTTCCCCCGCAAGTGCGGACGGTGAACATGATATACGCAACCCACGTCCCCAAAAGGGAGCGGAAGTGCGCGTTAAGGGACGTATACGCGGTAGAGCCAGTCGCCCCAAAGTTCAACCCATGGTCCTCCTGCCCGATCACCTTTGATCGAAGGGACCATCCCACTAGCATCCGTCATGGTGGATTCGCCGCATTGGTTCTAGACCCAATTATTGGCGGATTTCATCTCACTAGAGTCCTTATGGACGGCGGCAGCAGCCTGAACCTGCTTTACCAGGATACAGTGCGGAAAATGGGCATAGATCCCTCGAGGATTAAGCCCACCAAAACGACCTTTAAAGGCGTAATACCAGGTGTAGAGGCCAACTGTACAGGCTTAGTCACACTTGAAGTGGTCTTCGGATCTCCGGATAATTTCCGAAGCGAGGAGTTAATCTTCGACATAGTCCCATTCCGCAGTGGCTATCACGCACTGCTCGGGCGAACCGCATTCGCCAAGTTCAATGCGGTACCGCACTACGCATACCTTAAGCTCAAAATGCCAGGCCCTCGAGGAGTAATTACGGTCAATGGAAACACCGAACGCTCCCTCCGAATGAAGGAGCACACGGCGGCCCTTGCAGCAGAAGTACAAAGCAGCCTCTCCAGGCAGTTCTCCAGTCCGACTATTAAACGACCGGACACCGTCAAGCACGCCCGGAGTAACCTATAACAAGACCGCCTGGCACGACCCGAGAAGGCGTAGCAATGCGGCCCCAACCCCAGCCCTCGCAAAAATGCGATACAAGTACTTCGCGTACATAACTACGCTCTAGAAATACCATGGGTACAGGGGGAGGGGCACCATCACGGCACGCCCGAAACACGGCTTAAACCGCACCAGGGGCTGCCGATTTTTTAATTTTCTCTTACTTTCAGGACTCCACTCTTCGGAAGGCCTGTTCGGCAGTTCAATTGCCGCACAAACGATGCAAGAACCAGGGAAGCAGACAAGCCATGCCGCATTACGGAACTCCCAGGTGGTCTCTATCACGAGCAGTATACCTTTTTCGTATACTATTCCGCAGCTTGCCCCTGGAACGGACATGTTACATAGTCCAACCTTTTTCTTATTGCATTATTTGTATCGTTCTGTTTTGATCACATCCCTCTTTAATAAACAATGCATAGCTTTTGTCTATTTCTGCATTACTCTTTTTTAATATATGTTCCTTAATGACATGTTGCATCCGTACACTTTGGTACGACCAAAATATGCCAGGGGCTTTAGTACCCCTCAATATGGTGTGAGAAGTCCGAACACTTTAACAAGTGCGGCACCCCGAACATATAGCATTATATGCATCGGCTCCGAATCATGTCTTGGGTCAATAGTTGGGTTTGCCCGGCTCCTATGTTTTGGTGCCTTACGTTCCGCTATATCGGCTAAGGTAGCACTAGGAGAACCACTGCGATTGTGCCCCAGTTGAGCTGGGTCGAGCACCTCAGTGGAGAAAGCTAAAACTGACTGTCATGATGAAGCGAGAGCTGGTCGCTGTTCGAGAGGTTTTTCGAATCCCTGAAGACTTATGCCGCTTAGAGCGAGGAGCCGACTCTGTCCGGCCAAGGCGTGGATAGCGCCCCGAACTCGGTCTTCCGAATACCAGGGGCTTCGCCGAAATTTAAAATTATAGAATTCTATGGCTAAGTGAGAGTGTTCACGCATTATAGTCCGATTGCCTTGTTCGTTGGGCTGAGCGCCTCCCTCGAAGGACCCAAACATGGGAAAAAGAGCGCTCAGGTTTATCCCCAAACACCCCAGCACTAGCGGCACGGGGGCAGAAGCCGACGACTTGCCATCTCTCAGAATTGATAAACAGCCACACAGAAGGTAATATTTTAAATTCCAACAGCATTGCTTAGCGCATATGAACAAGTTTTCAGCGCATAGGACAAAACGAGCAAGTTTCACTCAAAAATTACATCCCTAGAACATTCATCCGCCACAAGGCAGGCACCCTTCAGAACATCCTTATAATAATTCTCGGGCTTGCGATGCTCTTTCCCCGGCGGTGGCCCGTCCTTCACAAGCTTCTCAGCATCCAGCTTGCCCCAGTGCACCTTAGCACGGGCAAGGGCCCTACGGGCACCTTCAATGCAGACGGATCGTTTGATGACTTGGAGCCTTGGACAGGCCTCCACCAGCCGCCGCACCAGCCCAAAATAGCTCCCAGGCAGAGCCCCTCCAAGCCACAGCCAAACTATGAGGCCCTTCATGGCCTGTTCGGCCGCCTTGTGGAGCTCGACCAGTTGCTTTAGCTGGTCGCTCAGGGGCATGGGGTGTCCGGCCTCAGCATACTGAGACCAGAACACCTTCTCTGTCGAGCTGCCCTCCTCGGCTCGATGGAATGCGGCGGCATCGGACACACTCCGGGGAAGATCTGCGAACGCTCCTGGAGAGCTCCGAATTCAGGTAAGTAACAAGTAACTCATGTTTATGTGTTTGCTTTACATAAAGAATGCCTTACCCGCCGCTATCTTCTTCACCTCATCCAACTCCTGGAGGGTCTTCTGGGATTCGGCCTTGGCAGACTTGGCATTTTCAATAGCCACCGCGAGCTCGGACGCTCGCGTCTTTGAGTCAAGCTCCAAACTCTCATGTTTTTCCATGAGAGCCTGGAGCTCTTGCCGTACCTTGCCAACCTCGGCCTCATACTTCTCCCGCTCGGTGCGCTCCGTGGCCGCCCTCTTCTCGGCCTCGACCAGCGCTTGCTTAAGGGTCGCCACCTCAGACGTGGCCCCTACAATAGCCACGATAATCCTGGCATTTTTTTCAATTGCAACTTCTTATATATATTTAAACAAGGTATTTCTTACCTTCATTGTCCTCGAGCTGCTTCTTGGCACGCCTGAGCTCTTGCTCGGACCGCTCGAGGTTCTGCTTTAGCGTGTCCACTTCTGCAGTCAGTACGGTGGACGCAAGCAGAGAAGCCTGCATACGCATATTGACACCTTTTTGTTAGACTCCTGCGAATCTTATTTGATCCTCTATTCGGCTTTTCTTCTCGAATGCCAAACAGAGCATCAGGGGCTACTGTCTATGCGGTAATATTATTTACACATTCTTTACTTACCTCAAAGCCTGTTAAAAGGCTAGTACAAGCTTCAGTCAGTCCGCTCTTGGCGGACTGAACCTTCTGGACCACCGCACTCATAATGGTGCGGTGCTCCTCGTCGATGGAGGCGCCTTGGAGCGCCTCCAACAGATTGTCCGGCGCCTCCGGTTGGACGGGGGTCACCGGCACAGTGGGCTTGCTCCTCTTGGAAGGAGGTCCCCCGCCGGACTCTGGAACCTTTGAAGGTTCCGGAGCGGTGTCCGAACTAGAGCCAGACTTGGAGCCCTGGGGGGTTGGGGAGGTCGCCTTGCGGCGCCTCCAGGACCACCTCCTCCCGGCTTGGAACCTATTGGGACAACACTTAGGTGTCGTCCATAGGGCGGGGGGAGGAAGCCGTCAGAAGCGAGTTCACATCCGACGAGTCCAGTGAGCCGCTCGATGACGCGTCGAGCCGGTCTTTGGGTGGGCTGCATGAACATATTCGACATAAGGGAAAGCTGTGCAATAAACGAATACTATGAATTACTCTGGTATCCGGATACTTACGATTTTTCCAGGGGCTTGGCCCTGGGCGGCCACTCCTCTCCGCCGTCGTCGGCGTCGGTGGAATAGTCCGGAGGAAGGGTTTTCCCCTTCTTGGAACCTCCGGCCTCCCCAGAGAGAGCGGCCTTCCTTTTCTTCTCTTCTCCCGCTGGAGGGGGAGAGGTCTCTTCTTCCTCCTCCTCGTCTTCACGGGAGGAATGCGCCTCGGAACCGTCGGATGATGGGTCCGACACCTCCTGGCACCGGGCACTCTTTCGAGTCCCCATGGCCTTTTTCGCGGCCTTCTTCTCCGGCACCACATAGGGTGCGGGAACCAGCAGCTTCGCCAAGCGAGCGTCCGCTGGGCCTTCGGGCAAAGGAGCCGGACAATTGATCTGTCTGGACGTCTCCTGCCAATCCTGTCAAAGGTAAGGGAGCTTAGATCCCGCATGGAGTCAAACTATGAAAAACCGATACCCTGTAAAAGGAAAAAACAGCTTACCGCATGAGCGTGACACTGTGTACTGAATCCGCGATCCTCGGTAGCGGATGCGGGGGCCTCGGCGCCCTTGAAAAGCACCTTCCAGGCATCTTCGTACGTCGTGTCGAAGAGCCTGCTCAGAGTTCGGTGCCGCGCCGGGTCGAACTCCCACAGGTTGAAAGCACGTTGTTGACACGGGAGGATCAGGCGGATGAGCATAACCTGGACTACGTTGACAAGTTTGAGCTTCTTGTCCACTAGGGTTTGGACGCATGTTTGGAGTCCGGTCAGCTCTCCTTTTTTACCCCACGACAGGCCCATCTCCTTCTAGGAGGTGAGCCGCGTAGGGGGTCCAGATCGAAACTCGGGGACCGTGACCCATTCGGGGTCGCGCGGCTTGGTGATGTAAAACCACCCCGATTGCCACCCCTTCAGGGTCTCCACAAAGGAGCCCTCGAGCCATAAGACGTTGTCCATCTTGCCCACCATGGCGCCTCTGCACTCCGCCAGGTTGCCGCGCACCACCTTCGGCTTGACATTGAAAGTCTTGAGACATAGGCCGAAATGGGGGCGGATGCGGAGGAAAGCCTCGCACACGATGATAAACGTTGAGATGTTGAGGACAAAGTTCGGGGCCAGATCGTGGAAATCCAGGCCATAGTAGAACATGAGCCCCCGGACAAATGGGTGAAGAGGGAAGCCCAGTCCGCGGAGGAAATGGGGGAGGAACACCACCCTCTCATGGGGCCTAGGGGTGGGGATGAGCTGCCCCTTTTCGGGAAGCCGGTACGCAATGTCGTTAGACAAGTATCCGGCCTTCCTCAGTTTTTTGATGTGTCCCTCCATGACGGAGGAGACCATCCACTTGCCTCCCGCTTCGGACATGGCTGGAGAAGGTTGAGGCGGGGAGTGCGGACTTCGGCGCTGGAGCTCGAGTGTGCGAGAATGGATAAGCAAGGGAGGAAGAAGGCGTAGGTGAAAAGGTGGATCCTTATCCCCTTATATGGGTGGACGCAACTACGTGTCCCCACCAGCCTGGTAAAACTCGCTTATCTCCAAGCGTCGTAATCAATGGCGCGGTTGGGTTACCCACGCCCATATTGATGAGAATCCCGGAATAAGGGGACACGATCTCTGCTTTAACAAGACGTGGCAAGGAAACCAGCTCGCATGACGCGCTGTGGGATAATGAAACGACTCGGATAAAGGCTTGGTCGTGGTGTGTCACACTACGGAATACGTCAGCAGATTAGATTTGTGTAAATATTATTCTCTCTATGGCAATATGTGGAAACTTATTTGGCAGAGCCAGACACTATCTTTGTGTTCAAAATCTTCTATGAAGTACTTGGAGGAGGAACCCGCCTAGCAATGCCGAAGACAATCTGCGCGCCAGACTCGTCATCATTGAAGCCTGGTTCAGGGGCTACTGAGGGAGTCCTGGATTAGGGGGTGTCTGGATGGCCGGACTATACCTTCAGCTGGACTCCTGGACTATGAAGATACAAGATTGAAGACTTCGTCCCGTGTCCAGAAGGGACTTTCCTTGGCGTGGAAGGCAAGCTTGGCGATACGGATATGTAGATCTCCTACCATTGTAACCGACTTTGTGTAACCCTAACCCTCTCCGGTGTCTATATAAACCAGAGGGTTTTAGTCCGTAGGACAACATACACAACAACAATCATACCATAGGCTAGCTTCTAGGGTTTAGCCTCTCTGATCTCGTGGTAGATCTACTCTTGTACTACCCATATCATCAATATTAATCAAGCAGGACATAGGGTTTTACCTCCATCGAGAGGGCCCGAACCTGGGTAAAACTTCGTGTTCCTTGTCTCCTGTTACCATCCGGCCTAGACGCACAGTTCGGGACCCCCTACCCGAGATCCGCCGGTTTTGACACCAACAATCAACTATAATAGCAAAGCTCGCGATACATCAAGATCATGCCAAATCAAGAACACGAGAGAGAGAGAGAGATCAAACACATACCTACTGGTACATACCCTCAGCCCCGAGGGAGAACTACTCCCTCCTCGTCATGGAGAGCACCGGGATGATCAAGATGGCCACCGGAGAGGGATTCCCCCTCCGGCAGGGTGCCGGAATGGGTCTAGATTGGCTTTTGGTGGCTACGGAGGCTTCTGGCAGCGGAACTCACGATCTATTCTGCTCCCCGATCGTTTTAGGGTATATGGATATATATAGGCGGAAGAAATACATCAGGGAACCACGAGGGGCCCACGAGGGTGGAGGGCGCGCCCCCCTGCCTCGTGCCTTCCTCGTTGATTCCCTTACGTACACTCCAACTCTTCTGGATTGTTTCCGTTCAAAAAATAAGTTCTGTGAAGTTTCATGTCATTTGGACTCCGTTTGATTTTCCTTTTCTGCGATACTCTAAAACAAGGAAAAAACAGAAACTGGCACTGGGCTCTGGGTTAATAGGTTAGTCCCAAAAATCATATAAAATAGCATATAAATGCATATAAAACATCCAAGGTTGATAATATAATAGCATGGAACAATCAAAAATTATAGATACGTTGGAGACGTATCAGCCACCCTATGCAGTTCGACCAGCTATTTTAGCTGATCGCTAAAGGGCACCGGATGTTCTGGCGAAAGGTATTGCGACCAGAACAGCTTCTCCGTCGAGATGCCTTCTTCGGCTCAAAAGAACTCTGCAGCATCGGCAACACCGCGCGGCAGATCCGCAAACGCCCCTGGAGAACTCCAAATCTGGGTCAGTAATAGGAACCTTTTCTTCCCATATACTTGCTCTACATAATAAAGGCCTTACCAACCATGATTTTTCTGGCCTCCTAGATTTCCTGGAGGGCGCCTTGGGCTTCAACCCAGGCGTCGTGCATGCTCTCGCGAGCCTTGGTAAGTTCGGTCTCTTGGTCCGTAATATTACGCTCCAAGGATTCACATTTTTTCACGGCGTCCTGGAGCTCCTGCTGGACCTCACCAACTCTGGCCTCGTGTCTTTCACGGGCGGCTTGCTCCTCGGCCGCTTTCTTCTTGGCTTCGGCCAACTCCTTCTTGAGGGCCTCCACCTCGGTCTCCCCCCCTAATAAATATCATGGCACTATGGTCAGTACAAATCATTCATCCTTTCCGGATATACACAAGGACATTGCATACCTTGTTTATCTTCTAGCTGCTTTTTTTACACGGCCGAGTTCTTCCCCGTCCCGCTCCAAATTCAAGAGAGAAGACAAGGTAAAATGGGCTCTTTGTTAGATCAACAATAATGCATATAAGAGCCACTTTAACATTTTAATTATGGTCTTCTCCTCTCGATCCCTAAAGAAAAGAAACAAAACCATTTACATGGGAAAGCTCCCAACAAGCAAAAGAAGAACGAGAAATCTTTTTGGGTTTTTTTTAGTTACTACTACTACAGGCATGGAAAGTAAACTAGCTAAAAGCTACAACTAATTTTTTTGGTTTTTCTAAGGTTTATCAAACACACAAGAAGAAAGCATAAAAAAGGAAAATAAACTAGCATGGATGATACAACAAAAAAGTATGAGCACCGACAACTAGCAATGAGTGTGTGAACATGAATGTAATGTCGGTGAGAAATACGTACTCCCCCAAGCTTAGGCTTTTGGCCTAAGTTGGTCTATGGCCACGGCTGGCCTGGCAGGTATCCAAAGTTGTAGTTGGGATCGTACTGAGATACAACGGCTATTGCATCTTGGGCTGCAGCGTGGAGGTGAGCTGTCTTAGTCCTCCTCTCATACTCGTTCGCCTCTTCCCTGGTTATGACATATCTCCTTTTTTTGCCTGAAAGTCAAAAAAAGTAGGAGCAGGGAGAGCGACGTGATAGGTGCGTCATCTGTGTAAGATTAGTTGGTACTAGAGAAACTGATCGTTCCTCTCAACAAACTGATGACGAACCATAGCCTCATAATCTAAATAAACAGGAGGCAACTCAATATCATACCCACGTATGGGTATATCAAGAAAATTAGCTAGACGGGTTGCATAAATTCCACCAAAGAAATCTCCATTAAATCTATTATTATGCAACCTACGTGCAACAATGGCTCCCAAATTATAATGTTTATCTCCTAATACAGCACTCCTGAGAACACTGAGGTCAGGGACACACATGTGACATGCTTCATCCTTACCATTTATGCACCTACCTATGAAGAGAGCAAAATAATGTATAGCAGGAAAATGAATGCTCCCTATTGTAGCTTGTGTTATATCTCTAGATTCCCCCATAGTTATACTAGCAAGAAAATCTCTAAACTCGGATTTGCGAGGCTCACTAGTGCTGCCCCATTGTGGAAGTTTGCAAGCAGTATTAAAATCCTCTGCGTCCATAGTATAAGATTTTTCATAAAGATCAAATAGGACAGTTTGAGAATTGCGTGATGATGAAAATTCAAACCACCTCACAAAGGAATCGGTGAGATAGTGGTATTGGCGGCACTTATCTGCCTCGAAGCTCTCAAGATCGGCATTACGCGCATACGTGTTAAATTCTTCCTTGATTCCTGCTCGATCCATAAAGTCCTCTCATGGCCATTCACAAGCCCGCACCTGAGCTTCCCTCGGTGGTTCATCATCGGCATCACGTATTGCGAGCCTAGGTCCTTGCTTCCTTGAAGGACCACCTTGGTACATTTTCCTAAACATATTTCTTCCTCCGAAAAATTTCTAAAATTTTTAGTAACTTCAAAATAAAAGTGAACCAAACTGAACAAAATTGGTAGCAACTACTCCCACAAGTGCCTAGAGGATATATCATGCATTAAACACTACAAAAAAATACACTTCCGTGATGATACGTGTTTGTCACAGTAGGTCACATTTTTTGTCATGCATGTACATCCATGACAAATTTATGACAGAATCAAGATAGTCATACATGTGCTGTCGTAGAAGTGTTCCATGACATTACCAAAATTATCATCACAGAAGTGTCCACTTCCATGACGATAAATCGCGCATCACAGAAGTGCTTTCGTCAAGGGTGACCGACACGTGGCATCCACCGTAACGGAATGCCGTTAAGCTATCGGGTCGAGTTTTGGATCCGATAACCCGTTAACAGGCCCGACCAATGGGAAATTTCCATGTGTAAAATTCTTATTGGCCGGACGAAACACGTGTCAGCTCGTCAGTGGGTCAGATAGGCGCCTATGATATGTCGACACGTGCCATGGCCCACCACTGGCCCATTTAGCTTACAAAGCCGGCCCGTTTGACTTGGTTAAAAGTTAACGGACTGGCCCATGAAAAGCCTGTTAACGGTCTCTTCGCAAATAGCCCATTTTACGGCCCGTTAACTCACGGTCCGTTAGGCCCTAAAGGAAATCGGCCCAACAACGTCATGTGGGCCGTCGAATATAACACCAGCCCATTTCACTTTCGGCCCATGTATGGCCCACGACGTCTTTCGGCCCATATGAGGCCTTCGTATCTTTCGGCCCTTTACAGGCCCACGGTGACTCTAGCCCATAATGAATAGTAATTTTCTTTATACCCGTTAACGGCCCATGATTTACATGGGCCGTTTCCAGCCTGTGTTAGCTTTCGGCCTATTGACGGCCCATACGTTCTTGGGCTCCTTTTCGGCCCTCGATTACTTCCGGCCCGTTACTGGCCTGTTCGCCTAATGGGCCAAATTTGGCCCATGGCAAGAGTCGGCCCGTTACTGGCATGTTCCCCTAATGGGCCAAATTCGGCCCATGGCAAGAGTCGGCCCGTTACTGGCCTGTTACCCTAATGTGCCAAATTTGGCCCATGGCAAGAGTCAGCCGGTTTCTGGCCTGTTAACCCGTTGCGCCGTTTCCAGCCCGTCCTATATTCTGGCCCATTAACGACCCGTTATGCCTGTGACAGAATTAAGCCTTTGCCATCCTACGGCCTATTAACGGCCTGTTACCTAGCTAGGCCGATACCAATTACGCCCGATTACGGCCCATGTAGACCCATTTATCCGACGGCCCGAGGCCCACCGATTACAGGACCATTTATCGAAGGCCCGTAGGAGACCCATGGATCCTACGGCCCGTATATGGCCCATGGTAGTTGCGGCCACTAGCAAACCAGGGAAAAAGAAGACTAGGAAATAAATAAGGCTGAAACTAACGCTAGGCTATTAAGGCGATTGCACATATTACATCCAATCGGCATCAAAGATCGCCACCAGTGCAAATATAGGGAACACCCTACACTATACAAAAATGGCTTGCTGTTTTCTTCAACCGGTGGTTGCACATTAAGAATAAATTTTGTATCGCACCAAAACAAATTACAACTATATAACAAAAGGAAGGTTGGCATAAAACTTAACAGTCTAGCAGATAAATGCACCACCAGAAGTTCAGAAGCTCAGTTCATTTGACCTGGCTGTTATGTTTTCATGCCGTATTGTCCGATGGAGCACCATAACCCTTGCCTTCATTTCCCCTAGGCTCCTGAACAGCATAGCAAATGTCTGATAGTCTGGTTTCAAAACCATGCATATCTTGACGACATTGAGCAATGTTTCTCCTTGTTTCACAAAGGGTCTCTGTTAGGGAATGGACTTGTGTCTGGAGCGCAGATACAACATTGCTTTGATCTTGCATATCTTGATCATGAGGCAGTTTGGACGATATTGCCTTAACAACCAACCCAATATAATGCAGGAACGTGCTTTTGGCACTGTGAGTGGATAGGTACTGACCCACTGCAGCAAGAGCTGACATTGCGGTTATAGTTGCCTCGCCACCTTCAGAAGGTGGCGGTTCCACCATTTTTTCCATAGCTCGCTGAAAAGTTGAGGTTTTACATTAGTAGTACCAGAACAGAAGATATTAAGGAGGCAGCAAAACCAAACAAAATAGATTTGGTCTATATACGGAACTTATTCTGGCGAACCCATGTAAAATATTAGTTGTATTTTATTGCAAAGTACATAATAAAACTAGGTTCCAAACATATGACCATGTACCATCGCTAATGTATTGTCTATTTCATCACATTGTATTGAGGGCTAAGGATAAAGAGACAAATTTATAATACGGTAAGCATAGTATGACATCATTCATATCACAAAACAACCGAGAACAGACAAACAGGCAATTCTAATGTTGTGTGGGCAAGTCCAGCATGGAACTAGATTACGGGTCAAGATCAAAGGAACATCACTCCTCTCTTTTAAACCTTGTAAGGTGCAATGATACGCTAAGACAATTGTGTATAAAATTGAAAAGAGTAATAGACATTGGCTGCAAACTATGCAGTTCAAGGCACAAGTCAGAGTAAGTAGTAGTTAAAAGGCATGAGGATTAAGGACTTACAACAGCGGCTTTGACTGGTGTAGTCATGCCCTTCTTCTTGCTGGTGTGACAGTCCTTGAAGATTTTCACAACATTTGGTTCAGGTACTTTTTGGTTCTTGCAGGCTTTCCTCTGCATTTCGAACAAGTCAATATAGATCTGATAATATGGTACAGCGAAAAGAGTGAAACAGCAGCTAATTACAAGAGCCTCGCAGTGTGCAATATAGCTACAAGATCCTGTCGTCTGTTGGAATTTCACTTTCGTACGGTTGGCCTTGTTCTTTGAACAATTCACGTACAAGAAGATAGATTTGTGTGGCACATGCGTAAATAGGACTTCAACATGTGGTCTGATCACATATATATATAATGTACCTGATACTTCGGATCAGACCAGTGTTTAACAAGGCCCCTCCAGTCTTCATCCGATATATTTTCCACTAGAGATGTTTGGGAAAGTTCACTGTTAGCCTTGCCTTCAAAGTGAGTTTTCCTCAAGGTATACCGATACTGTCGCAGAGCAGACTTGAAAACACGGGTGCAAGCTTGTCTGGTTGCATCATCTTGGCTATCCAACTTGAACCTCATATGTTGAAAATTATGGGAGTCTCATTATCAGCAACCTAGAAAGTATGGGACAGAGCAAGACGATATTACTAGTTTCCCTACATAACCATACTTACAGATAAATGGTCGAGGAAGGTGTCGAACTGGGTTTCGTCTTTGTCATTCCTGTACTGAATCCATGTTGGGAGGATACGTACATGACACCTAACAGCAACCGCTGCCTCTGATACTAACTTGGCTGACTCTGTAGCATCACGTGGCCTTTTTAAACCTGCCTCAAAATGGATCTCCATTCTTCCTCCTCTAGATTTAGTTAACCTATCGAGCATTATCCCTGATGTTTGTTTCCTCTTGCGCCTAGGTGCTAGTCCAACAACGAACATAGGAAGTGTTAGTGTACATCAAACTGTGAGACTACATATAAACGAGCATGCAACTGTAACTTGACTCCAGCAACTACCTTCTTGCTGTTGAAGCTCACACGGTTCATCTGATATTGCCAACTCGTCTTGTGTCAAGAGTGCTTGGGAAGTAGTGTCAGGTGGCAAGGGAGCTTGGGAACATGCTGCTAGCTCAATTGACGCACGAGTAAGTCATGCAGCTGGTAGTACTGTGGTAGGTGTTGCAAGAACTAGGGCTGTCTCTGCTTGTTTGGTGGCAGCTATTTGTTTCTGTTTGGCTTTTTTTGCAACTCGTGTAGCATGGGATGCCATGTTTGTAGAATTTTCCGCTGGACTTTGACCTTCTATTGCACCATCAGTACCAGCAGAATCTGCAGGATTCATCCGCTTCTCATTCCCTGCCATTCTGTGTTTCTTCCTCTTTCTCTGTGCCATGTTAAGTCAAGCCGGCAACAAAAACGAATAACAATTTAGTTCTTCAGAACAAATTGATGCGTGATGCAGACAAACTGAACTTTGATGTTAGACAACCACATGATAGGAGGATGTAATATGTATGAAAAACAGGATGGAAGAGATAACCAGAACTATGATGTGTAAACTAAGAAGAAGACATTTCACCAAATTAGAAGCAATGCAATGGAAGGTAGACACCATATGAAAGATGCTACAAATATCGCTCTGCCAAGTTAACAGTGTCTCATCATAAATGGCGTTTAAACAAATGTGAAGCAATACAAGAAATAAATCATATGCAAGATGCAAACAACATCACACTACCATGTTAGAGGTCTCTCGTCATTAGTGCCATTGCATATTCACAGCATTGCATATTCACAGTTTAGGCCTTGTACAATGGTAGGTGCTTAGGAAGGTACTTAGAAAAATAAACCGGATTTTTCTGAAGCGCCAGTGCTTATTTCTACATGAGAGATGCTTAGTTAAGCATCTACCCTGTACAAATAGGCACTGGTGCTTAAGGAAAGCCTGGTTTTTTTCTCTAAGCACCTCCCCTAAGCACCAACCATTGTACAAGGCCTTATGATGTGTAAACTAAGGAGAAGGAATTTCAAGAAATTAGAAGCAATGAAAGCTAGACACCATATGAAAGATGCAACGAATATCACTCTACCAAGTTAAAACTCTCTCGTCATAAGTGCCATTTCAACAAATTAGTAGTACAAGCTAGAAAATAATGTGAGATGTAACCTATATCACACTCCGAAGTCAAATGTGTCTTATGATAAGTGATTGTTGCAGGTTACACAACAGTAGTAATTTGATGTAAGAACATGGTGTGATAGACAGATATTGTATGTTCTAGAAACAGGAACATGTGTCTTATTCAAGTATAATGTGTAAAGTAAGCAGATGGAATTCAACAAAATTAGAAGCAATACAAGCTAGACATCACACATAACATGCAACCACATATAACAGTGCCAAGTTAGAGGGAGCACCGGTGATGCTGCACTAGGGGAGACGTGCTCATCATAAACACAACTTTGTTGAGTGTCTATGCATGTGTTGTCTTGGAAATCATCTTGGGGGTGTGGAGGAGTAGAAACTGTAGAGGCCCTCCGTTCGGAAGGAGCACCTTTATCCGTTGCCTTGCTAACTTCCTTCCGCTTTATTGATTTTGAATTGTCAAGTAAAACCGACAAGAAAAGGAAATAAAATTCTCTCTTCAGAACTCATTCATGCATGATACTGACAATCACTACTTTGATGTAAGGCAAACACATGATACCAGGATGGAATATGTACGAAAACCAGGACGACATGGCATGTTCACAACTGTTTGTGTAAACTAAGCAGAAACCATTCCAGCAAATAAGAAGCAATGCAAGCTAGACACCACATGAAAGATGCAACAAATATGACTCTGCCAAGTTAAAAGCGTCCCATCATAAATGGAATTTCAACAAATTAGAAGCAGCGCATGCTATAAATCATATGAAAGATGCAACTAATATCGCACTGCATATACTAAAGGTGTCTCGTCATGTTGATTGATGCGAGATACAAAAAAACAATAGTTTTATGTAAGGACATGCTTAATAGACAGATGTACTATGTACTAAATACAGGAAGGCATGTCACATTAATAGGTATAATGTATAAGCTAAGCAGACTAGCACATGTAGTTTAACCAGATTGGAAGAATTACAGTCTAGACACCATATGCAACATGCAACCACATATCACGCTGCCAAGTTAGAGCAAGCACATGCGATGCTAGTGTAGGGGAAATGCTGTAATCAACTACAGAGCTACGTTCACTATCTTCATCTAGCATTTTTGTTTCTTGAGAATCATGTCGGGAGGCTGACATTGCATTCTTTAAATGAGTAGTAGTCCCCTTGCCTGCCTGCCTCGTCATAAGTGATTGATGAGGGATACACAAGAACATTAGTTTGATGTAAGAACATGGTTAATACACAGATGTACTAGTATGTACCAAAAACAGGAAGGCATGTCATATTCAAAGGTATAATGTGTAAGCTAAGCAGATGCAATTTAACCAAATTGGAAGCAATACAAGCTAGACATCCAGCTGGAGTGGTGAGCATGATCATCTAGGACCCGAGAGCCTGGTGGGAGGCGGGCTGCTTCGCCACCATCGCAGATTTTTAGTTGGCTTTCAGGTGATGCCTATCTTTGTTGGGCTTGTCACTGGCTCGGCTAGTGCCCTGACTAGTTATTTGTCTTCTGGTGCTCACGGGATGGTTTTTCATGTAAAAAAATATCTTTCCTTATCTTACCGACTTCGGCCTTTCGAATACAAGTTAGATACCATATGGAACATGCAACCACATATGACACCGCAAAGTTAAAGCAAGCACCTGGGATGGTGGTTCATTGCGAGCGAGGTCATCAACTCCAGAGCTATGTTTACCGTCTCCATCTGCTGACACTGCACCCTTTATAGCGCTGTAACATGTCTTGCCTACCCGCATATGAAGCTGGAGCGACTTCTCTCTTTTCTTTTTGGCTTATCTCATGGCAACAGAGTTTGAAATACCCTTGCATAAAAACACAATAGTGAGAGTAAGGGTGAAGTGTGTGCAGAACTAGTGCACTGTAAAAGTAGCAGATAGCAGGTGCCTGAAAAATAAATTACAGGAGACATATGATAGCTCTACAACATTGCATGGCAAACAAAATTAGATTCTACTCCGTATGATTTTGTAATATATGAGCACAGGAAATGCAGGTACTCCTCCAGCACACCACCACATGTGGTCATATCTAAGATAACAGTCGACTGAAAATAAATAGGTCAGTCGATTTTTTAATGAACCGTCCGATCTATAAGGAACGGGCAAATGGCCTTTATCTACCTCCCGCCAGTCATTGTCGACGATCTTTCTCGAACCGCCAGCGACCATCGGCCTAGACCCCTGCCTCCGCTGCCCCGCCCTCCCATCAACCTCACACCACCGCCGTGCTTGGCAGCGCCCCCAGGCCATCCCTTTAATCCCGACCGACCTCCAGATCAGGCGCCAGTAGCTCTAGGCCGCACACGCCCCTAAGATAAACACCAAGGCACTGCTTCCCTGGCGTAATAGGCATACTAGCGCCTGTTACACCAGGGAATGCCTCCGTTAATTGGGAATCAACTGGCCAGAAATTGAAATTCAGGGGGGCGACGGACCTCTAGCTAAGGTGAAATAGTATATGAGGAGAAACCTTGTGCATCGCGAGTTACTAGGAACATCCAGTATCAAGAAGAAGCGGTCAACTAGTGTCTTCTTTGGGATGAATACCGTGCAAGCAGAGACGTAAGATTTGCACGAATAAGGGAAGAGGAGTACCTTTTTCGGTTGCCGGTGTGGTCACCTCCACATGTCGTGACAATCTTCTTCTTTTTACCGGGGAAATCAATGTTCTGGAGGGTGCAGGCTTGGACGAACCCATGGCCAAATTGTTGACTGTGTTGCCGTGGCCGTATGTCACCGGAGGGGAAGCAGATCCGAGGCGGCGAAGGACGGCGTAGAAGGAACAGCTCCGGTGCGGTGGAGGGTGGCGAAGTTGGAGCGGCAGCGGTGAGGCGCAGAACGGCGTGGTTGAACTGGCTCGGGTACAGACGACTTGGCCTCGGCTTCAACTACTAGCCGTGGAGGGCATTGCGGTTGAGGTTGCGGTGGACGACGACGTCAGGGTATCGGCTCCGGCATGATGGAGGAGGGCGGCGATTGATGGGTGGGATGGGGTGGCGGACGGAGGATGCCGGGGTTTCGCGGCTGGTGGAGAGGTAGTTTTGGCGCCCACGGAGTACGAATGGGAATCAGACGGGTGGGGGGAAGCATGTTTCGGTCTGGGATGCGCTTGTTTTTGGCTCTTTTGAACAGAAGATGGGATGCGCTTGTTTGAAGTTTGGGGAAAGTACAAACTTTCCCCCCTCTTAAATTTCGGACCTACTGCGGTTCGGGGGTAGGATGGTAATCCCAGGTGTCCCAAATAGTGGGCGGGAGCGATTTCGGCCACGCGCATGTGTGCTTAGGCGACCATTGTGTATGAATGTTTTTCGGATGCGGTTGCGTGGCGTCTACATGAAGCTACAAACCTACCCCGATTTAGACCTTTGGACGTCGGGCCGGTAGGTTTCACGGGTCAGAGTTATTAGAAAAGTAATTTCCTTGTACTACCAAACATTGGTCTCACACGGTTTCGGGCGAGTAGAGGCTCTTTTGGCGCTTTGTTTGAAATTTTGAAACACAAGCATTCACGTTTAGAGTAATCTTGAACTATTAGGATGGACCTAAATAGACAACGTTATATTTGACCTTGTATGTTTTAAAACCTCATTAAATTATCCGCTTCTTTTTGAAATTTTGACACTTGAAAATCCTATAACTACGATTATTTTGGAATGGAGGAGCTAAATTTGAATCTATTTTGTACACGACTACATATGCTATTATGTACAAAATCAGAGCAAAGATTGGTGCCCCCATAATTTAGGTATGGTTAACAAATGCCATGATATCAAATTCAAATAATTGAATGGACTTCATGTTGAATTCGATTTTTTTAACCACCTTAAGTTGAATTCAAATGTATGCTAGTTCATAGGTAGCTATTTATAATGTCCATTGTGTAACTTTTGTATGTATAGTGTTCTTTACACACACAACATGAACTATACTCACGTTTATATTCGATTGCTAAAGCGATGCATTGTCTGGACTTCAAAATACTAACTATGTGGATCAATTGTGTGGAATAATAACATAGACATGCTCAAATTCGATAGAATCTAGATGTCTGATGGATCAATGACCGCTCCTTATGCGAATTGCAAATATCATGATCCCATTCTAATATTTCGATACAATTTATATATTTAATCAATGTGTAGAGCAGTCTTTTACGTGTAGTTTCACTCTCCATCGGTGGTCTCTCACACATGCTCACACACTCTCTCCCAAGGTGTCTTTCTCGCAAACATGCTCTAGATATAACCCTCCCTCCCTCTCGTAACCATTTACAACTATTTCCACTAACCTCTATGACAAGCACTCTTCCCCTCGCAAACATACACACGCACAATCCTCATCGACCCTTTCTATATACATGGACCTGCCTACGTGTCTCATGTACGCACATTATCTTTACGCCTGCCTCTCACGCATTGTCTTACACCTCTCTTCCTAATCGACAAGTATGATTCTAGCAGAGCATTCTATAGGATGCCCCTTAAAGTTAGGTTGGATGAATAGTAATATCAGAGATAAAGGGGTTACCTTAGTCCGAGAACCTAGGGTTACAAATCCTAGCCGGCATTGTTAGTGGACACAGAGTCCTTCACAATTCTCCTCTCTTTGTCTTGTACGACTAGTCATCCATGGGTCTTCCTAAATGCGTCACGGGCCGACCAATGTGGCGCAGGACGGAACCGAACGAAGGGCCTCACCTCGACCCACCGGACCTCACGCGGTGACACACCCTCTGCCCCCACGTCTCATTATCTTCTCACACCCACACATACCAACACAATCACCACACACACAGAAAATTTCTCCTGGTGCCTCTATTCCCTCCCCCCTTGCATATACACATTCAAGGGAATGGAATCTCTTGTCGTGACGTCATATTCGTCTCTCTCTCTCTCTAGACCACTCTCATTTCTCGTGCTATCTCTCCCACGCCCCCCCGTCGGCCCTTCTATCCATGCCTCTCTCGAATATGTAATACACACATACCTCTCTAGGCCCCGCCAAATGCATCAACTACACATTCACACATGTTACATCACGTACCCCATTGATCTAAAAAGCCCTCTCTTCACGTTTATTTCACATACAACATTCCTTTTGAATAAAGTGTGGCCAAAAAATTATTTTAGAGTTTCTACATATATACAACATTACAAAGTTATATGGAGGAGTACGAACGCTAATTTGCATTGCATGGTGCCCACAATGATATTTATTCCACACTGTGAATTTGTATATTTTTATATTATATACAAAGTTAGTCATAATAAAGAGAAACGAAGAGCATCTCTCTCTCCATCGCATACCCCCCCTGTACGCCCCTTTCACGTATGCACACAAAACTATCTCCAGGTCCTCTAAAAGTAAGCCCACAGAAAATTCACTCATGTTTCATCATTTTCTCGCGATATATGCAATGACGATCATTGTATTTGAAGCGAAAGCATGATACGTACATTGGACTTCAGAATCCACTCATTACGGTCACCATTTACGTTTAGTGGTTATTATACAGTCACGGGCTCACCGTACAACTCTGTATTTGCTCATGACATGACTAGTTGACCAGTTAAACGCTCCACGTGGCACCTCTAGTGTTGCCTCACATTATCTCACTACCATCGTGCCCACCTGTCGACTTGTATCTACTCTACATCTACACTCTTATAAAATACATAAAATACACTCTTATAAAAATAGAGTTGGTGATGATGGTGTGCGTGCCATCCTACAATATAGGCCGTCCGATTTATATCCGACGGATAGGAAAGAAACTGTGGCAATTTTGCAAAAAGGTACCCCACACACCTCTCCACATTTGCAAATAAGGCCTTCCCTCGTTCATCCTTTTCTCTCACAAGATAAACAAGTCATACAAATGCATCTTGATGTTACGTGCAACGCACGGGCATCTTGCTAGTAAGAATGAAAACAAACGACAAAAATATATTTGGACGGTGGTTTGAAGTCATGACCGCGGGCACAACGGACAAGGTGGCCTTGTATTGGTACGTTGAGCCGTCTATTTTAACACACATGAGCTGGTGTGGTGATTATACACACACGCACGCATGCACACGAACTGCATCCACGCAACACATGCACCCACGCACGCACGCAACACTCACACGTACACACGCAGCCACGCACGCACGCAACACTCACACGCACGCACGCACGCACGCACGCATGCACACACCAGTACACCACACGACCAACACACACTCACGCTCAAGTGCTCAACCTACACATGCATGCGCACACATCAGGCCTTGACAGACACATACACAACCAGGTGATTCCCGCGCACGGTTTGGAGCCTTGTCGCACCTGCGTAAATTTGTGTTTATCTGACCTTTTGCCTATGCGAACTGACAGGTGGGACCCACAAGGAACGTGGCCAATTTAGATAGTCAACATGGCGCCACGCAAACTATTTGGCCGGTCAACAGAGTGCAATCCGATGCTGAACTGTGAGCAAGTGACCGTATAATCACCGCAAAACGTATATAGTGACCGTAATCAGCTTATTCTGAAGTTCGGTGGCCGACCCCGCTGCCATGGGAGGGTAGGACAAAAGATGTCATGCAAGTTATTTTAATAAAGCACATATGACTATATACGGAATACATGCCTACATTATATCGATGAACTAGAGCTAGTGCCGTGTCGCCCTAGGTTATAACTGTCACATGATGAATATCATCCAACAAGTCACCGATCCAATGCCTATGAATTTATCCTTATTGTTTTTACTAAGTTACTACTGCTATCATCACTGTTTCACTTGCTACAAATTACTGCTATCATTGTTACTGTTACCGTTGCTACTGTCACTACTATCAAAACTATCAAACTACTTTGCTACTAATCATATTGCTGGAGATAATTAATCTCCAAGTGTGGTTGAATTGACAACTCAGCTGCTAATACCTTCAAATATTCTATGGCCCCCCTTGTGTCGAATCTATAAATTTGGGTTGAATACTCTACCGTCGAAAACTGTTGCGATCCCCTATACTTGTGGGCTATCACCTGTCCATTGTTACAAATTTACAATAGATAGTATGTCTATAACCACATCATTGCTATATGTTCCTCTAATTTCCTAGATTTTTATGACCACACATGTTATTGTTAGAGTTGATATGAGAACAATTGGCATCTAATGATTGTTAGAACAGATCTTGTGAGCATAATCTCATGATTGCTATATGTTACTCTCATTTCCAAAAAAATTATAACAACGCATGTTATTTCTTAGAGTTGATATGAGAACAGTAGTAAGTGCTACGATAGAATATGAGTAGTCCATGTCATAGCTGTTTTCCTCTCGTTGTTACATGATGTTTGAACCATGACATATTGCTAGAATATGAAAGCTATTGGCTTATTTTTTTAACTTGAGGTATGATTATGACCACGACATTGCAATTCTCTGTGTATGATATGTGTCACTATTATAATAATCTTAATTCCACACATACTCTAAACATGATTGTTTATTTTTGTCCTTTTGGTCTCCAATTTGAATTGTTGCAGCTGACGCAAATGTGTTGGCCTTCATGATTCCAGGACCTGGAATCATACCAGCCGATGGGTGGTGGTTTAGCGTTCGTTCAGCTGATGACGGTCATTTGATGCTCATTCCCACGTAGCAAATTGACCAAACCATTACATCAAACCACATGTTGTACAATGCCTGGGGCGTTCGTGACATTGATGGCTATGGCTGCTTCGTGTTCAAGAAAGATCCCATCTCCGTTGGGCCAGGAGTATTGAACTGGAGGCGGGTTTACAGCCTCGGCAACCACTCCATGTTCCTCAGGCTCAATTATCTGATCATCCAACCAATCATCGATCATATCACCGGCGATGATTACCGTGCTATGCAACTTCCATTCGCCAGGGGGAACTATGTTGACGCATCATACCATGAGTTTCATGAATCACCATATCCAGTGATTTGTCGACACAACTTGTTGCTAGATAATCTTCAGCGTGTGGAAGGCATCAAGCTTCCATGCGATGGATGGCTTTTGCAAACCCAACATGCGGTGATGTGGTTCATGCCAACAGCAAATATGCACAACTTGATTCGTACTGATATCTAGACTGAGCCATGTATCCTGCTATTGTAGCACGACCCTCTTTTGTTGGATATTATGTACTGTTGTTAGTCTGAAGCACTCCTCTGGTTTAAAGGATAGATAACTTTCTGGGATCAAGTGCATCCTAACTCACCTACGTAGGATGTACTGACAATGGTGATGGAGATGATGTGCAGAAGCCATATATATATGCTTCATCTGAAGTAATCTTACGATGTGCAGGTGTTACTATTCATCACCCATGGTGCAAAATAAGTTATTCTTCATCCGACATAATCTTACGATCACTTCATAAATAAATTACATTTGGAATACAAATAGTTACATTCATATTGATTCACTACATAAACTTTGGTATAAGAAAATAAAAAAATAGGTTATAAGACCAGAAATATCGTATTTGGTGTATGTTTTTACGTTCGTAACTTTACGTAACATAAAATATTTTTTACGACGGGTATATACTTTCTTACGTTCTCTTTTTACGTATGAGATAAGACAAAATTTACGAAACCTAAAAATACGATGTATTGACGTCAAAATAGTGAGGGGGTGAAGAATAACTATTCCTCACCCAGGGTGACGAATAGCGCGATACTGTGTCTACCATAGCTTGCCACAGAACTAGTTAAGGGTCGCTAAACTTTTAACGATTTAAAAGTTATATATATATATATATATTAGGCTTCAAGTGCGTACTTGTTAGTTAAACCTATGGTTAAAACGTGACACTAAATACGACTAGTAAGTAGTACGGTCGCAGTAGTAGTATATGTTGGTAAAATTATTCATCATGTCCACATATTGAATTGACGTGACAACACGCTGCGCGTGAGGTGACACAAGAAACCCGGCGGCGTGTTCGGGTATTGTGGACTTCAGGTTTGGAGTACCACTTATCTGTCGAAATCTTTCATCATTCATTTAAAACAGTCGATTGATCATACATTGAGTACCATATAACTGGAATTAACTGATGCAAGTCCAAGAAGGATTGGCTGGTGCTGCCGACTGGCGTCAAGTTCGATCCCACGTATTAGGAGCTGATTGAGCACCTTGAGGCCAAAATGGGTGCTGACAAATGCGAGATCGCACCCTCTCATCGATTTGTTCATACGAACCATCGACAGCGAGCACGACATATGCTACACCCATCCTGAGAAACTTCCAGGTAAGACACCGATCAACCGCCTACTTGCACAAACATCTTCCTTTGGTTATAGATCTATTTTTCTTTTTAGACGTAGACCTAGTGAAGCAATTACAATTTGACAGTTAAAAAAGTGAAATAAGTGACTGCAACATGCCAAAGATGTTATGAAAATGCCAATTACATACACTAAAACCTGTATTCGACAATACTGCAGGTATCACACTGAGTGGCCTAAGCAAGCATTTCTTCCAGCGCAATTCCAGGGCGTTCAAAAGGGGCACGTGGACGCGTTCCAAGATACAGCCGGAGTACGGCATGCACGCGATGTGGCACAAGACTGGCAATACCTTGCTGGTGATGGTCAACGGCCGGTAGACGGGCAGCAAAAAGGTTCTGGTGCTGCACACCAACAAGAACTTCGACCAGCAGAGGACCAACTGGGTGATGCACCAGTACCACCTCGGGTACCTGGAGCAAGAGAAGGAGCGAGAGCTGGTCCTTTGCAAGATTTTCTACCAGGTGAACACTAGGGCCAGGAGTAAAAAGATTATAAGTTAGTTTGCTATTGGTACTTGTACTACCTTGTCGTCCGCAAGTTGGTATTATTGTTAACGATCTTTCGGCATGAACTTGGCATTTTCTTCCAACCATCATGCCGAGGGTCGACATGGATATAAAGCTGAATCATTTGTTTCGAAACGAATTTTCAGGCACCTGATTTTTATTTGATGGGTAGCATAAGCACCTGCCGTTCGAATTCCCAGTTCTCCAAAATTTTCAAAACAAGTGCATGCACTTATTATAACGATGAAAAAACAATATACCTGCTGCATTCCAGTTATTAGTCTGTACTTGCAGAATTCTCTCATTTATTGAGCACGTATATTGTTTTTTCAGGTTGAGCAAGTTTCAACTGGGCTGTAGACTGCCCAGGCTTGGTTTTGTTTTTAACAGGCCCAGCCCATGACGACAACGGGGCACAAAAATCCAGCAGGTATCTACTGGCCTCTGTCCCGCCAGCGTTAGTTTTATTTTGTCTTACAACATCCGCAGATAGTTTTTTTTACTGAATCAAACACACAGCCCAGTTCTATTTTCCTCTTGAAACGCCATGTCCTACTTCCGTTTTTTAATCTCTACCTATAGTTTTACAAGTTCATATACATATATCATTATATTGAAAATACATAAAGTTCCCTTTTCATATTTACATCCTTATTTTTGTTGTTGCTTTCCCTCCCAGCGCTGATTTTTTCACCACTGGTTTTCCCTTAAACCAACTCAATTGTCCCACGTCTTATCTGCTTACAAAAACAAAATGATTTTTTTTGGAAAATCGATAAGTTCCTAAAAAAATGTTTATCATTTCAGGATTACAACAGTTCGGACTCCACCGAAATATGCAAAATAAGGTTGAACATTTTGACCATGGTCTTGGGCAAAAAATGGGCTGTAATAAATTACTTAAGAATTATCAAATGGGCTGCAAATTATTATAAAAATAGCAAATGGGCTCTATGTTGTCTGCCACAGATTTGGAGGCTGACTTGTGGGCCTACTAAGTTCATGTATACACAAGGTTTCTCAAAAAAGAAACTTGGTCAACAATCGACTCTACCAGCGTCAGACCGTTAGATGTCAATCTACCGGCAATCATGCTTCGTCTATGATCTTCCTGCTCCAGCCGCCCAAACCAGTGCCGATGGAACCGCCTGCTCCCGCCTCCCGTGGCCGGCTGTGCTGTCGGGCAGGCCTCACGGCCCCACCATACTCGCATCCATGGCCTGTCTATCCCTCTACTCACCCACACCTCCTGTTATTTTCCGGCGACGGTAGCTGAACCAGTCAACCCTTGTGCTCCCCACTGCATGGGCAGCCACTGCCATGTCTTCCCCGGATCCGTGTCGTTACCTCCGTAGGCCTCGCCGTCATCCACTGCCCTGGTGCTCTCGGCGCGGCGTGGTGAACGTGGTCAACGAACGACATCCATCGAAAGTGGACTATACATGGAGAGGCTGACAGCTAGGTCCACGGCCTGACACAACGAAATGCCTCCTTATTATACGCAAAATAATGATTCCTCCACCTAACATCTAGGACCCACCGGAAGGGCCTCTGTATTTCGCGAAAAAATGTTCCTGCTGCTGATAGCTCGGACCCACCAGCTATATCTCCGCACGGAAGGAAGTGCTTCCTTATTACGCACAAAAAATGAATACTCCCCCTGCTAGCTGGGACCCACCATATGGGAGGCTGACTTGTGGGCCTACTAAGTTGACGCGGACGGAGGGCTTTATCAACTTAGTCAATATGAACGATTCTAGCTCCAGTGACCGTACGATGTCCATCCAACCGTCGTATTGCTTCTTCAACCTCTGGTCTTCTTGCTCCAGCTGCCCAAACCAGCGCAAGTCGTGCCGCGTGCTCCTGCCTCCCGTGGCCAGCTGTGATGCCGCGGAGGCCTCACCCCCCTCTACCACTCCCATCGTTGGCCAGGCCATCCACTCATCCTGTTATTCTGTGGCGACGGTAGCCTCACGCTGCAGTCGAACTAGTGAACCCTTGTACTCCTCTTCGTGTGGGCTTCCACTGCCGCGTCTTCCCCAGCTCCACGTCGTCCCCTTCGTAGGCCTCGCCGTTGTCCACCGCCCTTGTGCTCTCGGCGCGGCGTGGTCAACGTGGTTAGGAACGACTTCCATCGGAAGAGTACTGTACATGGAGAGGCTGACAGCTGAGTCCACGGCAGCAGCAAGGATGTAACATCCCAAATTTTCAATTTGGAATGTTATACAATAGATCATCTTTGCATAGCATATTTTATTGCATTTTGGTTGATCCTAGATATTTCACGCAACTCAAGGACCCTCGGAGAGAGTTGGGGATTTCGTTATTTTCATATTTGAGTTTTCTCAAATTTTGAAAATAGGATCATTTGATTTGATTTATTTTATCTTTAATTATTTCTATTATAAAAATATGAGAGAGGGAATAAAATGACTTTCCCAAAATAAAGAAATATTGAGGATCTAATAATAAAATCAAATAAGATTTTATTTTGGTTTTATTTGCTATTTTATTTGAATTTAGGAAAAAATGCGCATTTTTTTTTCAAAATTGCATTTAGTCCCCAAATAAATGTTCATCCTGTGCGACTTGATTTTAGAAGCCGGGGAAAATTTATTTCGGGATTTTTGGAGTCCGTTTAGTATTTCTTTTGTTTGTTTTTCTGCGCGTATTTTTTTTTAAAAAAAAGTCCGAACCAACCTACGGGCCGTGTCCGGCCAGGACTCCCTGGCCGAGGCCTTTTTATAGCGCGCCCCGGGGGCCCGAGCAGCCTAAAGCCGCCGCCGCCCCAAACCCTAACCCTAGCCGCGCCACCGCCTGCTGCCGCCGCCCGCTACCGCCGCCGGAACCCGCCGCCGCCGACGAGGTCGACTTCGCCGCCGCCGCCGGTTTTCCTCGAAAAACCGTCTGGTTTGTTTTCGGTTTTTTTAGTTTCCGTTTTTTTAGTAGATCGGTTTTTTTCCGGTTTAGTTTAATTAGCGAGCGTTCGCTCGTTCGTTCGTTTTAACGAACATGTTCATCGTTTAGATCCAGATAACGAACGTTCGTTCGTTAATCTGTTCATCGTTTTTCTTTTTCTCGGATTTATTCCGTGATTTTTCTGATCACGATTTCTGATCCGATGTTCGTTCTAGTATAACTTTTCGCTCGTTTATCGGAATCAGGCGATTCAAGCGCCTGGAGCTTCATCTCGAATTCCTCTTTCCGTTTAACCAACTCAAACCAGTTTTTGCCTCTGTAAAATTTGACCTAGATCCAGATTAGTAAACAAAGCTTGTTTCTTTTGCCGTTTTTCTTTCGTTGCTTCGTTCGATTTGATTCTTTTTGCCAATCAGAGTTCTTAAGTTGAACTTTCTGGTTAGTTCTCTTATTTGAGTTTACCTGTGCATTAGTTGAGTACTTATTGTATGCTTGTTTGGTTGCGATAGAGTACCCGGAGTGCGCCGCTTGCTACTTCGAATCGCTTGGTTTTGCGGATCATCAGCAAGGCAAGTAACACTTGATCATACTTCCTATTACCCCGTTTTTATTGCATTAGATCAATCCTCACACATTGCATGATTAAGATCTAATTAAATTGTGGGTTTGGGAAGTAGATGAGGTAGTACCTATTACCTGTTATTATCAAACCTTTGGGAGTTACTTCAACGTTTGCTTATTATGCCATGCTATGCTAGTAGACGTGGATTGGGTGAGTGTATCCATGACAGATGTGAGTTTGTTAAATTAATGGTTTATCTAAGGTGGCAACTTAAATACACATCTGGGTGGATTGAGGCACCTGGGTATTCCAGCGATTGCCTGTTTTTCTTTTGGACTGCCACTCAGGCTCAAAGGGATCATGAGATTATTCATACTAGAAACTTCCGTGTGCATCCACAAGCTACTATGGGCTCTAGCATAGTTGACTAAGTTGTGCGAACTCTTACAGTGGTAGACTAGCAGATGTAGGGGAAAGTAGGTGTAACAGTCTACCCGATCGTAAGGTGCTAGCGCTTATGAAAGACTCTGTCTCGGTCATCCGTTTCTCAAACACCATGTAGTGCGAGAATCCCAACGGAGGAGATCGAGTCTTGTGGGGAAAAGTGCACAAACCTCTGCAGAGTGTATAAACTAATCATGGTTAGCCGTGTCCCCGGTTATGGACATCTTGAGTATCTAGTACTTGGATTATCATGTGAACATCATCATGTTACTCTAATTAATTTTTTTGGGTTTTAATGATGATGTTTAATTGGGATTGAGAGGGTGTCTACCACTCTCAATGTTTAACAACCACCATGATCGTTATATAAAATGCATTCCTTTGTAGTAGGGAAAAATTGGCTTTACGCAAAACTATAACCATAGAGCTTTCCACCAGCCAAATATGCATGCAGTATAGTCTTATTCCTTCATTGCTCTCTATGTGTTACATTGCCAGCATATTCCATGTGCTGACCCGTTTCGGGCTGCAACGTTCATGTTGCAGACATTTTCAGACGACGAGTAAGGTGCCTTTAGGTCGTGGTTCTATACTCAGTGATGTCGTTGGAGTTGATGGACTCACTTATCTTCCAAGCCTTCCGATGTTATTGTTATTAAATGGCCTTAAGCCATATTTATTGTAATAAGTTCTCTTTTGAGACACTCGATGTAATAAGTGTGTGATTGCTACTCTGTTATAAATCCTTCAAGTATTGTGTGGTGTCAGCATTACTGATCCAGGGATGACACCGGAGCACAGAGATTGGACCGTCTGAGGTCTAGTCGCTACAAGATGGTATCAGAGCACACGCTGACTGTAGGACACGACCACTAAGCTAAAGCCCTAGATCACTACTCACTCTTCTCATTCTGACTCCTCATCTTTTCTACTCTTTTAGGATGGCGGATGCAAGGAACAAGTTCACGCAACCGAATGAAGATACACCATTTGGACGCCACTTGAAGGAAGTCACTAGATATCTGAACATAGGAGTACCAAGCTTCACCGGGACCTACAACGCCACTTTACCTGAAGAGGAGCGCTGGATGATTCAAGTTCAAGTTCCAGGAAGGACGTTCATGCCAGTCACTGAGCCCATAGAATTTTCCTTTGATGCACCAACCTGGTGTCTAGGAAAGAGCATGGCAGCTCACATAGCCATGGGACGCATTGGAGAAGTTTACCGCAATGATCTCAAGGATACTATCTACCAGATTTGTGGGTGCCGAGATGAGAAGTGGGAGATGATCACCACCAGGAAGGATAGATCAATTGCAGCTTTTATCCAGGAGTTAAACCAGCACATTCGACGTCAGGAGAACCAGATGTGCGCCGACATGGTAGATCTAAAGAAGGCAAGGACAAGAATCAAGGAACTGGAGGAAGAACTCAAGGCTACACGTGAAGATTATGAAGAGGAAATCGAAGTATTAGTGGAGAAGAATGACGAGCTGATCAAGAAGATTGGAATATTTATGGGAGGCCCTACACTAGTAGAAGAAGACGAAGAACCCAAGGAGATTCGCCCGGAAGACTACATCATCATCGACGACACCGACTCGGATCCAGATGATAGCGATGATGACTATGTTGATGAAGCAGGAGCATATATCATGGAGTCTGCAACCGAAGAATATTTCTAGTAGACCACCCCAACAGTAGTAGTAGTCCACCATGTAAATATAGTAGTCCTAACACTTTTGCGATAGTTAGATCGATTGTATGCCCTTGTTTGTTTGAATGAAGTGAATTGTTTGCTTTTGCCTCATGTGCATATGGGTAGTGTTTTCTCTCTAGACCCCTCTCTATTCTTAAATCTCGTATTTTCTAAACCCTCAAATGCCTCCGAGACGTGACCCCGGATTTACCTTTCCACCGGAGCTCACTTAGTTGATCCAGCAGCAGAACACGTTGATGCAGTTGCTAGTCCAGAATCAGAATCAGGGGAACAACAACAACCCACCACCACCACCTGTTGATCACTTAGCCCGTTTTCTTAGGCTGAACCCGCCGGTGTTTTCCAGTAGCACCGAGCCTATAGTAGTAGATGATTGGGTCCACAAGACAGCAAGGGAATTGACCACGGCAGGATGCACAGATGCGAAAAACGTGAAGTTTGCCGCACATCAGCTTGATGGAACCGCAGCATCATGGTGGGAGAATTTCACCGCCACTTTCCCTATCGACACTGTCACATGGGACCAGTTCTAGCAGGCTTTCTGTACTGCCCATGTTTCAGCAGGAGCTATGGCCATGAAGAAGCGTGAGTTTCGCAACTTGCGCCAAGGAGGACGGACAGTTGGCCAGTATGTGGAGGACTTTAGTAAGCTAGCACATTATGCCCCAGATGATGTTGCTACGGATGCAGCTAAGCAGGAGAAGTTTCTGGAAGGACTGAATGATGAGTTGAGCATTCAGTTGATGGTAGCAACCTTCAACAACTACCAGGAGTTGGTAGATCATGCTCTTATGATTGAAGGGAAGCAGCAGTAGATTGAGAATTGCAAGGGGAAGTATGGACAAGGGAAGTACAATTCAGGAGCTCAGCAGAAGCCACGTTTTACCCCTAGACCGGGAGGACATTTTCAGCATACCCATGGAGGAGGTAGCTCGCACAATCATAATGGCACCAAGAATGGTAATGGGAATGGAGGAAGCAACGGCCAGAACCGTACCAACCCATCAACCCCAGCCAAAAGAGACCTGAGCCAAGTCACTTGCTTTAAGTGCCAGAAGACCGAACATTATGCCAATGAATGTCCTGAATCCCAGAATGGAAATGGCAATGGAAGCTCTGGGAAGAAGCTGAACCCTTTCAATAGGGGACAGGTGAACCACGTTAACGTGGAGGAGGTTGAAGAGCAGCCGGATGCAGTAATCGGTAAGTTTTAGGTTAAGTCATTTACTGCACTCGTTCTTTTTCATACTGGTGCATCGCATTCATACATATCAAGGGGATTTGTGGATAAGTATAACCTGCCCACCAAAGTTCTTAGAACACCTATGTTAGTAAGCTCACCAGGAGCGGAGTATATGGCTAGTAAGGGATGTTTTCAAGTGCCATTGAGTATAGGTAGGCATGTGTTTCCCTCAGATTTAATCATTTTGGAATCACAATGTTTGGATGTAATTCTGGGTATGGATTGGCTATCGATGTATGGAGGGAACATCGATTGCGCCAGTAAGTCAATTTTTCTTACCACCCCAAAAGGGAGAAGGATCAAGTATGTATCCCGACATGTGCCTAAAAGGACTCAAGTAAATTCGTTAACAGGAGTTGTGCAGGAGGAAGTACCAATAGTGAAGGATTTTCCTGATGTATTTCCAGAGGAGTTGCCAGCCATGCCACCAGATAGAGATATTGAGTTTTTGATTGAGCTTTTGCCAGGCATAGGGCCAATATCTAAGAGACCATATAGGATGCCCGCAAAGGATTTGGAAGAGATTAAGAAGCAGATTAAGGAGTTAGTGGATAAAGGATATATCCGCCCAAGTTCTTCGCCATGGGGATCGCCAGTACTTCTAGTGGAGAAGAATGATGGATCGTTAAGGATGGTTGTTGATTATCGAGGATTGAATGAAGTAACCATCAAGAACAAGTACCCACTACCGATGATCAATGATCTGTTTGATCGATTGCAAGGAGCTAAGGTATTTTCCAAGATCGATCTGCGATCAGGATACCATCAGTTGAAGATTCGAGAACATGATATACCTAAGACGACTTTTACCACCAGGTATGGGCTGTATGAGTATACCGTTATGTCATTTGGTCTGACTAACGCACCTGCATATTTTATGAACATGATGAACAAAGTATTTGTGGAGTTTTTGGATAAGTTTGTCATAGTGTTCATTGATGATATCCTGGTTTACTCGAAAAATGAAGAGGAGCATAAGGAGCATTTGCGTTTGGTACTTGGTAAACTCAGAGAACATCGGTTATATGCCAAGTTTAGCAAATGTGAATTTTGGTTGAAGGAAGTTGATTTCTCGAACACGTTATATCCGGAGAAGGTATAGTAGTAGATCCCACCAAGGTTGACATTGTGACAAATTGGGAAGCACCAACAATAGTTGGAGAGATCCGGAGTTTTCTTGGACTTGCAGGATACTACCGGAGATTCATTGAAAATTTCTCGAAGATTGCGAAGCCTATGACGGAGTTGTTGAAGAAGGATACCAAGTTCATATGGACTGAGGAATGTGAGGCCAGTTTCCAGGAGTTGAAGAAATGTTTGGTTACATCACCAGTGTTGATTTTGCCAGATCAGAACAAGGATTATGAGGTGTATTATGACGCTTCACGTCTAGTACTTGGAGCAGTGCTTATGCAGGAAGGAAGAGTTGTTTCATATGCCTCACGACAGCTTAAGCCTCATGAGTTAAATTATGCCACGCATGGTTTGGAGTTAGCAGCCGTAGTGCATGCATTGAAGACTTGGAGACACTTTCTCATTGGAAATCATTGTGAGGCGTACACGGATCACAAGAGTTTGAAGTATATTTTCACGCAGAAGGAGTTGAATCTCAGGCAAAGGAGATGGTTGGAGCTCATCAAGGATTATGATATGAGATTGCATTATCACCCCAGAAAGGCTAACGTAGTACCCGATGCGCTGAGCCGTAAAAGTCATGTCAACACCCTAATGACGGGAGATTTACCAAGGGAGTTAGCCAAAAATCTTCGTGAGCTATGTTTGGAGATAGTCCCGAGAGGCTATGTAGCAGCATTGGAGATTCAGTCTACTTTGATGGATAAGATCAGAGAAGCTCAAAGGACTGACAAGGAGATTTCTTCTATTAAGGAGAAAATGAGCAAAGGAAAAGCTAAAGGATTTCGTGAGGATGAGCACGATACCTTATGGTTTGAAGACCGTGTTTATGTGCCTAATGATTTGGAGATCAGGAAGTTGATTCTGCAAGAGGCCCATGATTCACCATATTCGATTCACCCAGAAAATACCAAGATGTATTTGGATTTGAAGGATACTTTCTGGTGGACCGGAATGAAGAAGGATATTGCGGAGTATGTAGTAGTTTGTGATGTATGTCAGAGAGTAAAGGTAGAGCATCAGAAGCCAGCGGGATTGCTACAGCCATTGCCGATACCCGAATGGAAGTGGGATAAGTTAGGCATGGATTTTATTACTGGATTGCCCAGAACTCATTCAGGCTATGACTCGATTTGGGTTGTAGTCGATCGTTTGACAAAGGTAGCTCATTTCATTCCAGTGAAGACTACTTACACTAGTGCCAAGTTGGCAAAAATATACATGACCAGGATCGTATGTCTGCACGGAGTTCCAAGGAGCATTGTATCAGATAGAGGAACCCAATTTACCTCAAAGTTCTGGAATCAGTTGCATGAAACTTTGGGTACCAGGCTAGAGTTCAGTACAGCTTTCCATCCGCAGACAAATGGACAGACCGAGAGAGTCAATCAGATTTTGGAGGATATGCTGAGACCTTGTGCGCTAGATTATGGATCTAGTTGGGACGACAATTTGCCATACGCAGAGTTCTCTTACAACAACAGTTATCAATCCAGTTTGAAGATGGCCCCTTTCGAAGCCTTGTACGGAAGAAGGTGCAGGACCCCATTGTCGTGGGATGAAGTCGGATACCGCCAGTTGTTTGGACCGGTTCTGATTAACGAGTCTGAACAGAAGGTGAAATTGATTCGCGATAGGCTCAAGGTAGCCCAGTCCAGGCAAAAGAGCTACTCAAATTCTAAACACAAGGAGACAGTTTATGAAGTCAGAGACCGAGTTTATCTTCGAGTATCTCCACTTCGAGGAGTTAAGCGCTTTGGAGTTAAGGGAAAGTTAGCGCCACGTTTTGTAGGACCATACAAGGTTTTGGAGCGTATGGGAGAAGTAGCTTATCAGTTGGAATTGCCCAAAGGATTGTCAGGAGTTCATGACGTGTTCCACGTTTCACAGTTGAAGAAGTGCCATGCGGAGATGGCTGATATACTACTGAGAGATACAGTGTCGCTTGAAGCGATTCAGTTGGACAGTGATTTGACCTACGAGGAGAAACCAGTTAAGATTCTTGAGTATGCCAGCCGAGTCACCCGTAGCAAGGTTATCAAGTTTTTCAAAGTTCAGTGGAGCCACCACACGGAGGATGAAGCCACCTGGGAACGAGAGGAAGAATTGCTGAAGGACCACCCTCACCTATTTTCTAGCCAACCCGAATCTCGAGGGCGAGATTCATCTTAAGGGGGGTAGGTTTGTAACATCCCAAATTTTCAATTTGGAATGTTATACAATAGATCATCTTTGCATAGCATATTTTATTGCATTTTAGTTGATCCTAGAAATTTCACGCTACTCAAGGACCCTCGGAGAGAGTTGGGGATTTCTTTATTTTCATATTTGAGTTTTCCCAAATTTTGAAAATAGGATCATTTGATTTGATTTATTTTATCTTCAATTATTTTTATTATAAAAATATGAGAGAGGGAATAAAATAAGTTTCCCAAAATAAAGAAATATTGAGGATTTAATTATAAAATCAAATAAGATTTTATTTTGGTTTTATTTGCTATTTTATTTGAATTTAGGAAAAATGCGCGTTTTTTTCAAAATTGCATTTAGGCCCCAAATAAATGTTCATCCTGTGCGGCTTGATTTTAGAAGCTGGGGAAATTTTATTTCGGGATTTTTGGAGTCCGTTTAGTATTTCTTTTGTTTGTCTTTCTGCGCGTATTTTTTTTAAAGTCCGAACCGACCTACGGGCCGTGTCCGGCCAGGACTCCCTGGCCGAGGCCTTTTTATAGCGCGCCCCGGGGGCCCGAGCAGCCCAAAGCCGCCGCCGCCCCAAACCCTAACCCTAGCCAGGCTGCCGCCGCCCGCTACCGCCGCCGCTGCCGCCGGTTTTCCTCGAAAAACCGTCCAGTTTATTTTCGGTTTTTTTTAGTTTCCATTTTTTTAGTAGATCGTTTTTTTTCGGTTTAGTTTAATTAGCGAGCGTTCGCTCGTTCGTTCGTTTTAACGAACACATTCATCGTTTAGATCCAGATAATGAACGTTCTTTCGTTAATCTGTTCGTTGTTTTTCTTTTTCTCAGATTTATTCCATGATTTTTCTGATCGCGATTTCTCATGCGATGTTCGTTCTAGTATAACTTTTCGCTCGTTTATCGTAATCAGGCGATTCAAGCGCCTGGAGTTTCGTCTCGAAACCCTCTTTCCGTTTAACCAACTCAAACAAGTTTTTGCCTCTATAAAATTTGACCTAGATCCAGATTAGTAAACGAAGCTTGTTTCTTTTGCTGTTTGTCTTTCGTTGCTTCGCTCGATTTGATTCTTTTTGCCAACCGGAGTTCTTAAGTTAAATTTTCTGGTTAGTTCTCTTATTTGAGTTTACCTGTGCATTAGTTGAGTACTTATTGTATGCTTGTTTGGTTGCGATAGAGTACCCGGAGTGTGCCGCTTGCTACTTCGAATCGCTGGGTTTTGCGGATCATCAGCAAGGCAAGTAACACTTTGATCATACTTCCTATTACCCCGTTTTTATTGCATTAGATCAATCCTCACACATTGCATGATTAGGATCAAATTAAATTGTGGGTTTGGGAAGTAGATGAGGTAGTACCTATTACCTGTTATTATCAAACCTTTGGGAGTTACTTCAACGTTTGCTTATTATGCCATGCTACGCTAGTAGATGTGGATTGGGTGAGTGTATCCATGACAGATGTGAGTTTATTAAATTAATGGTTTGTCTAAGGTGGCAACTTAAATACACATCTGGGTAGATTGAGGCACCTGGGTATTCCAACGATTGCCTGTTTTTCTTTTGGACCGCCACCCAGGCTCAAAGGGACCATGAGATTATTCATACTAGAAACTTCCGTGTGCAGCCACAAACTACTATGGGCTCTAGCATAGTTGACTAAGTTGTGCGAACTCTTACAGTGGTAGACTAGCAGATGTAGGGGAAAGTAGGTGTAATGGTCTACCCGATTGTAAGGTGCTAGCGCTTCTGAAAGACTATGTCTCGGTCATCCGTTTCTCAAACACCATGTAGTGCGAGAATCCCAACGGAGGAGATCGAGTCTTGTGGGGAAAAGTGCGCAAACCTCTGCAGAGTGTATAAACTAATCATGGTTAGCCGTGTCCCCGGTTATGGACATCTTGAGTATCTAGTACTTGGATTATCATGTGAATCTCATCATGTTACTCTAATTAATTTTGTTGGGTTTTAATAATGATGTTTAATTGGGATTGAGAGGGTTTCTACACTCTCAATGTTTAACAACCACCATGATAGTTAAATAAAATGTATTCCTATGCAGTAGGGAAAAATTGGCTTTACGCAAAACTGTAACCATAGAGCTTTCTACCAGCCAAATATGCATGTAGTATAGTCTTATTCCTTCATTGCTCTCTATGTGTTACATTGCCAGCATATTCCATGTGCTGGCCCATTTCGGGCTGCAACGTTCATGTTGCAGACTTTTCAGACGATGAGTAAGGTGCCTTTAGGTCGTGGTTCTATACTTAGTGATGCCGTTGGAGTTGATGGCCTCACTTATCTTCCAAGCCTTCCGTTGTTATCGTTATTAGATGGCCTTAAGCCATATTTATTGTAATAAGTTCTCTTTTGAGACACTCGATGTAATAAGTGTGTGATTGCTACTCTGTTATAAATCCTTCAAGTACTGTGTGGTGTCAGCATTACTGATCCAGGGATGACACCGGAGCACAGAGATTGGACCGTTTGAGGTCTGGTTGCTACAAAGGAATTGCCTCCTTATTACGCGGAAAATAATGATTCCTCCACCGGGCAGCAGGGACCCACCAGACGGGCCACCGTATTTCGCAAAAAGAACGTTTCCCCCCTGACTGATAGGACCTACCAGCTACATCTTCGCACGCAAGGAAGTGCGTCCATAATACGGGCAGAAAAATGATTCGCCTGACTGCTGGGACCCACCAGCTACATCTTTGCACACAAGGAAGCGTCTGACAGTCAGGACCCACCTGGTCGAAGCGTACATAGCGTTGTTATTCTGGTCGCGAACATGTACGTACATACTGGTTGATCGGTCTGTATGGAGGCTGCAGCGATGAACCGTGGCCGTGTAAGGAAGGGCACGTGTCGTAGTAGAGGCACGCACATGTCGTAGTAGAGGCGTGCATGTAGCATGTCACACAGTCCCGTTAATATCGTGTACACGTACATACAACGGTCAGGGTGCAATAAAGTAAATACGGCCACGTACGTACATACGGGAGGGGGCTCGAATGCCTACTCGCGCATACGTACGACCAGGACTCGTGTACATGGCTGGGTCGGAATGAAGAAACTACATCGTCGTCTTGTTCATCGGGAGCTAACCGGCTTGGATGGAACAGCCGATCGAAACGAGGCCTGGCGTACCACATAACGGAGGAAATGGCCTTGTGTTCGACCAGCCACGGTCGAAACGGGATCCTGTTCATCGGGAGGGGTCTGGCGTATCGCAAAAAGGAGGAAACAGACTTCTCTTGGACCTCCTAAGGTCGAAAGGGGTCCTGTTGATCGGGAGGGGTGTGGCGTACAGCAAAACGGAGGAAACGGACATGTGTTGGAGCGCTACGGTTGAAACAGGGGGTCCTGTTCATCGGGAGGGATGTGGGATACCGCAAAACGGGACTCCACGGGATACTGTTCATCTCCACCGTCGACTGCCTCCTCGGGCTGTTGTTCATCCACCGTCGACCTCCTCCAGCCTCCAGCCTCCACCTGCGACTGTTCATCCACGGGCTCCTGTTCATCCAGCCTCCACCGCTCCTCCACCGGCTACTGTTCAACTAGCCCTCTCCACGGGGTCCTGTTCAACCACCCATCCACAGGCTACTATTCATCCAGCCCTCCACCGGCTACTGTTCAACCATCCCTCCACGGGGTCCTGTTCATCCAGCCCTCCACGGGGTCCTGTTCATCCACCACCAACCGGCTCGATCGGGGTCCTGTTCATCCAGCGGAAACGACCTCTACTACCATGGGGTCCAGTTCATCCAACCCCCCCAACAACGCTCAATGTTCATCAAGGGAAGGATGCAGCAGGGTTCGATCGGCCTTAGTTAGCAGAAGTAGCGAAGGAATCGCTCGATCAGGTTCAGTTAACAGCCATCAATCGATCGCTCGGGTTCAGTAACGCGTAGCCTGTAGTGCAATCACTCGGGTTCAGTTAGAGCCCAACGCCTCGCACGCACGCGCATACGTGTACGAGAGAAACACGCATCGCTCGGCCCCCGACCACCCACCGTAACCAGGAACTCCCCGATATTTTGCTCGCCCTCGCTTCTACCATGGTTTTTTCCGTCATGGACGGCCCATAGAGTGTCATGCAGCTGCGTCCCCTCCCAGGATGAAAAACCCATTCTCTGTCATGATTTATAGTCATTTTATATCATTTTTTGGTACTAACCTATTGACATAGTGCCAAGTGCCAGTTGCTATTTTCTTCATATTTTTTTACATCGTAGGAAATCAATACCAAACAGAGTCAAAACACACCGAAACTTTTTGTGGATTTTCTTGGACCAGAAGACATCCAGTGGGCCGGAGAAGCGCCTTGGGGGTGCTCCGAGGGGAGCACAACCCACCAGGGCGCGCCTCGAGGCCCAGGCGCGCCCTGGTGGGTTGTGCCCACCTCGGGTGCCTCTCGAATCGACCCTTTGCTCTATAAATACCCCAATATTCCATAAACCCTAGGGGAGTCAACGAAAATCAATTCTAGCTGCCGTAGAGTCCAGAACCACCAGATCCAATCTAGACACCATCACGGAGGGGTTCATCATGCCCATTGGTAACTCTCCGATGATGCGTGGGTAGTTCTTTGTAGACCTTCGGGTCCGTAGTTAGTAGCTAGATGGGTTCCTCTCTCTCGTTTGATTCTCAATACAATGATCTCTTGGAGATCCATACGATGTAATTCTTTTTGCAGTGTGTTTGTTGGGATCCGATGAACTTTGAGTTTTTGATCAGATCTATCTTTTTATCCATGAAAGTTATTTGAGTCTTCATTGATCTCTTATATGCATGATTGCTTATATGGGTTTTGTTTGGCCAACTTGATCTATTTATCTTGCAATGGGAAGAGGTGCTTTGTGATGGGTTTGATCTTACGGTGCTTGATCCCAGTGATAGAAGGGGAACCGACACGTATGTATCATTGCCATTAAGGATAACAAGATGCGGTCTATTTCTACATAAATAGATCTTGTTTACATCATGTCATCATTCTTATTGCATTACTCCATTTCTCCCTGAACTTAATACACTAGATGCATGCTGGATAGCAGTCGATGTGTGGAGTAATAGTAGTAGATGCAGGCAGGAGTCGATCTACTAATCCTGGACGTGATGCCTATATAATGATCATTGCCTGGGTATCGTCATGATTATTTGAAGTTCTATCAATTTCCCAACAGTAATTTGTTTACCCGTCGTTTGCTATTTTTCTCGAGAGAAGCCACTAGTGAAACCTACGGCCCCCGGGTTTCTTCTTTAATATATTTGCCTTTGCGGTCTATTTTCCTTTGCTTTTATTTTCAGATCTATTAAACAAAAAATACAAAAATACCTTGCTGCACTTTATTTTATTTGGCATTCGATCTATCAATTAATACAACTCTCTCATGTCCGTTTGCCAATTTCTGGCGCCGTTACCCAAAAGGGATTGAGAACCCCTTTAACACGTCGGGTTGCGGGTATTTGTTATTTGTGTGCAGGTGTTGTTGGGGATATTACTACTGGAGGTAAACCGGCCTTATGTAGCCGGGTTGACTCTTTGAAGATTAGAAGCCCATGAAGATGCAAGGATGATGGCGCTTTACGAAAGGCCCAAGGCCCGAAGGCGGTTTACAGCCTGTAAATGTAAACCGACCTAGTCATGTAACTTGTATTGTAAGATAGGAAGAGTAGAGACCAAACCGGACATGTTTATGATCCGTCTTCGGGACTATGTTGCCCGGCGGGCGTCAACCTATGAATATAAAGGGACGACCCGTCTGTGGTTTAGGGACAGACAACAACTCGAGAGCCAGACAAAGCGGATTCACTCCCTGGCCTTCGAAACCCTAGCAATACCAATCACAACTAGACGTAGGCTTTTACCTTCCTCGAAGGGGCCGAACTAGTATAAAACTCCCCGTGTCCCCTTGTCCGGTTTAACCCCTTTAAGCTAACCCATAGCGATGGCTCCACAATTAAGTCCTTTCACAAGGACATCTAAAGTGACAAACCCACGACAGTTGGCGCCCACCGTGGGGCTATCGCACGATAGTTTTGAGTTCTTGAAGGGCAGCTTCGATGGACTTAAGGGATACGCTGTGGGCCGGATGACGAAGAGTCGTCGCGGCAAGCTCTACATCAACAATGCAGGATGGGGTCCCGAGGCCGATTCAATCGAATACGGGTACCGGGTCCCCTTTGGTGGGATTCACGTCTTCATCGGCAAGATCGGCGAACCGGCCCCGAAGCCGGACATCTGCACCGACATCATCGAAACGGCTCGGCATGCAAGTTCTTCGCCGGTTCAGCCCGAGGCAAGGCATTTTTCGTGGGTGTCATCCATGGATCGAGGTACGAGGACGGGCCGGTGTCCGATGGAGAGACCGTGGTCTGTTCTGATGACGAGTCTTCTGGAGAGACTGAATCACTTTACCAGTTGTAGGACGGCCGGATTGATGGAGGATCTGAGGGAAACAGTATTCCGGATTCCCCTGATCTGCCAAACCGAGCCGCCATCTTCATGGCCGGCACACAATCGGTGTCTCATTCATCTACCGCCGCATCAATGCTCTCTGGTTCAACAACGGCCACACCAGCAGGGGCAGGAAGCTCAGCGCCGCCTCCAGCCCAAGTCCTGTCTGATTTGTTCGACGCTTTGGCAACGTTGATGGCCGCAGAGGTGGATGCGGCAGCCAGGGATCAGCACAATGCGGAGATTGCAAAAGTGAAAGATCAGATAGCCCAAGCTAAAGCGGACCTGGCGACAGAGAATGCTAGGATGGCTACAGAGCGGGCTGAATTGGAAGCATAGTCCTACCGGATTAGGCTGGATCAGAATGCTTCAGAGGAAGTCATGAGAAGAAGGTACCGATCGCGTCTCCCGTCGGTTTATGAGCCGCAAAATCTCTTCAACACACCAGGAGCAGGAGCTGGTAACCAACCCATACTAAACCGGGCGGAGGCGCCGGGAATAGGGGCGCTGGTTCAACCGCGCACGATGGACCCGCCTCGCCAGAACAACGTTGTGCCACAGTATGTACCAACACCTCCTGGGCATTATTCCAACCCGTTGGACAACATTGTGGTCGCCGCTTCACGCCTAGCGGCCCTCCCAACCGACGGCGAGTCACCAGTTGAAGTGGAAGCACGTCCGGCCAAGGATTTCCTTCAAACAGCACTAAATCAACAGCGGGCGTATTCACATAGTCGGAGAGGATTCATTCCACTCCCCGTCCAAGCCGGAGCTATAGCAGACACGTAGAGGACGAACTGGCCGTGTCTAGTAGTGCACGTCGCCGAAATTCACCACGAGGAAACAACCCGGCAGGGGGAGGCGCTAATGCGCAGGATGTTGTGGACCATGGTCGCGCACGTCGGGAGGCCGAGTTGGCAGCTCGACATGGAGCACGACAACATACTCCGGTTCACCCTACGGCCTCAGTGGAGCCAGGTGTGGTGTTCAATTCCTTAGGGGTGACGTGTCTTACCCCCGCTTTGCGTAATGTGAGACTGCCCAAGGATTTCAAGGGACCTCGTAAGGTACCAAATTACACCGCCGATTTGCAACCAGAGGCGTGGGTGGAGAGCTATGAGATGGCAATGGAGATGTTAGATGTGGATGAGGCAGTGTGTGCTAAATATTTCACCATGATGTTGGGAGGAACAGCTCACACTTGGTTGAAGAGCTTACCAACTAATTCTGTCGGATCATGGGCTGAGTTAAAGCACCGGTTTATCTAGTACTTCAAAGATACTTGTAAGCAGCCGATGTCAATCGTGGATTTGGCCACTTGTGTCCAAGAGGAAGGGGAGTCCACGACCCATTGAGTCAAACGGGTCTCAGCAATTTTGCATTCATCAGATCGTATCAATGCAGACACTGCAGTGTTAACATTAGAGGGCAATTGTCGTTTCTTACCACTCAAACAGAAGTTGGGAAGACTCAAACGTCACTGTAATGATATGTCAACGCTCATGGCCGCTTTGGTTAAATACGCCAATTCAGATAATACCAAGGACCCGGACTCAGAGGAGGATAAACCAGGGACAGGTAAGAAGAACATCAATGCCAAGGGTCAGCAGCATAATCCGGCAGGCCATGGAAACAGCGGTAAGCGCAAGGCTGACAACAGCTTGGACTTTGTTGCTAACACCAATGCACAGGAGAATGGCCAGCGCCGTAAGGGCAAGCAGTCCCAGAGGGGCGGAGGTTCAGGCCCCAATTTGGAGCGACTGCTAAATCATCCCTGTCCAAAGCATGGATCAAAGGAGAAGCCGGCATCACATCTTTGGAAGGACTGTTATATCATGCGGGATTTCAAGAATTCCAATATGTTCCAGTATGATAACAACCCGCCCGGCGGTTCAGGAGGAGGTTTCCATGGGCCGGGCTACGGAGGTGGTGGTTCCGGTTTAGGGTTTCAAGGCAACCAAACCGGACACATCAATCAAGGGCACCAAGGCAACCAGGGAGGTTACAACCATCAAGGGAATCAACAGCAGCAGCAGTCGGGTTATCAGAGCAATCCCAAACAGCTAAACAGCGGGCAATATCATGTCTTCACTACTAGTTTGTGTAAACGTGATCAGAAGCTTCACAAAAGGGCAGTAAACTCTGTTGAACCGGCAGTACCTCAGTATTTACGCTGGTCTGAACAACCTATTTTGTGGAGTAGAGAGGATCACCCACCCCGGGTTGATAATCCAGGTCACTTGGCCCTAGTGGTAGCCCCTCAAGTTGGGGGATACAAGTTTACCAAAGTACTCATGGATGGGGGAATTAGTATCAACATTTTATATTATGATACATTCCGCCGTATGGGGTTGACAGATAAGAATCTTAAACCGTCAAATACGGTCTTTCATGGTGTGGTGCCTGGTAAGTCTGCGTATCCTGTTGGCAAGATAGCCTTAGAGGTAGCTTTTGGAGATGACTATGATTCAAGGTCAGAAACATTGACATTTGAGGTCATAAAGATCAAAAGTTTGTACCATGCCTTGTTTGGGCGGCCGGCTTATGCTAAATTCATGGCGAGGCCATGTTATGTTTATCTACAGCTTAAAATGCTCGGTCATAAGGGGACTATCACAGTCCATGGAAGCAGAAAGGTTGCTTTGGAGTGTGAGGAAGGTGATGCGGCTTATGCTGAGTCGGTTTGTGCCACGGAAGAATTGAAATTCTATAAGGAGCAAGTTGATCCGGCAGACATGACCTCTTTGAAAAAGCCGACTACAGAACATGATCCGACGTTGAAGTTCAAATCGGCTACAGATACTAAGATGGTTGACTTTGTCCCTGGCGATTCATCCAAACAGTTCAGCATCAGCGCTAACCTGGATCCCAAATAGGAAAGCACGCTCATCGAGTTCATCCGTGAGAATCGGGACATCTTTGCATGGAAACCTTCTGACATGCCAGGTGTACCGAGGGAACTCGCTGAGCACACACTCAACATTGATCCTAAGTTTAAACCGGTCCGGCAGTTCCTCCGCCGCTTCAATGAAGAGAGACGTAAAGCTATCGGTGAAGAGGTAGCCCGTCTGTTGGCCGCAGGGTTTATTGTCGAGGTTTTTCATCCAGAGTGGTTAGCCAATCCGGTGCTGGTTCTTAAGAAAAATGACACTTGGCGCATGTGTGTGGATTACACAGATTTAAACAAGGCTTGCCCTGCAGACCGCTTTGCTCTCCCTCGCATTGATCAGATAATTGATGCTACGGCGGGTTGTGACCGTTTGTGTTTTCTGGACGCTTACTCTGGTTATCATCAGATCAAAATGGCGGTTAAGGACCAGGAGAAGACAGCTTTCATAACTCCCTTTGGAGCCTTCTGCTATGTTTCCATGCCTTTTGGACTCAAGAGTTCCCAGGCAACTTACTAGCGATGTGTTCAGAATTGCCTTCATAAACAAATTGGGCGCAATGTTCATGCATATGTGGATGATATTGTGGTAAAGTCCAGAAAGGAGGAAACGTTGATAGAGGATTTAAGAGAAACCTTTGACAATCTCCGGATTTACAAGATGATGCTCAATCCGGAGAAGTGTGTTTTTGGTGTCCCGGCACGCAAGCTCTTGGGTTTTTTGGTGTCAAACAGAGGCATTGAGGCTAATCCGGAAAAAATTGCAGCAATTACATCCTTGGCTAAACTGGCGTGTATCAACGATGTTCAACGTCTGGCCGGACGGATTACAGCCTTGAGCCGGTTTATCAGTCGCCTTGGAGAGAAGGCCATCCCCTTATATCAGATGCTCAAGAAAACAGATAACTTTTTCTGGAGTGAGGCAGCTGATAAAGCATTCGAGGATCTGAAGAGGCGGCTAGCTGAACTGCCCGTGCTTGCAGCGCCGATCGATAAAGAGCCATTATTATTATATGTGGCTGCTAATGCCCGGGTTGTTAGCATAGCCATTGTGGTAGAGCGCAAGGAGCTTGGCAAGGAATATCCGGTTCAACGGCCGGTTTATTATATCAGCGAGGTGCTCATTGAGTCAAAGCAGAGGTATCCGCATTGGCAGAAGCTGGTGTATGGAGTGTTTATGGCAAGCTGGAAGCTTAAACATTATTTTCAGTGCCATCCCATCACAGTGGTCAGTTCAGCTCCTCTGGGCGACATCATACAAAACAGATAAGCAACTGGCCAGATTGCCAAGTGGGCTATTAAACTTGGACCTCACGGGCTCAAGTATATACCCCGCACAGCGATCAAATCCCAGGCACTCGTGGACTTCATCAATGATTGGCCAGAGTTACAGGCACCTGAAGAGAAACCAGATAATACATATTGGACTATTCATTTTGATGGGTCCAGACAGTTGGAGGGCTCGGGGGCTGGAGTCATACTAACTTCCCCACGAGGTGACAAGTTTTGTTATGTCCTCCGTTTAATGTTCCCTTGTACTAACAATGCAGCTGAATATGAGGCTTTGCTCCACGGTCTTCGGATGGCTAAGGAGATGAATTTGAGCCGGGTTAAGTGCTTCGGCGACTCAGATCTAGTGGCTCAGCAGGTGTCTCGCACTTGGGATTCTAAGGACCCACTCATGGCTGCATATCGGCGAGAGGTGGACGCAGTGGCTGGTCACTTTAAGGGTTATCAGGTGGACCATATAGACCGGCGGAAGAATGAAGCGGTGGATGCTTTAAGTCGTCTTGGTTCCCAGCGTGAACCGGTCCCGCCCAATGTCTTTCTTGATGTGTTGCATAATCCGTCAGTCAAGGTACCAACCGAAGAAGATTTGGCTATTCCTGATCCGGAGGTTCAGTTGGTGGCAGCTCTGCATGCCATACCGGATTGGACGATCCCATATCTGGCTTACATGAACCGGGGCGAGTTACCAGACGCTGAAACATTGGATCGACAGATAATCCGGCGTTCAAAGTCCATGACCATACTCAACGGAGAGTTAAATCGTTACAGTGTTCAGGAGCAATTCAGCGCTGTGTTTCTCCTCAAGAAGGTTGTGAGATTTTGCGAGAAATTCATGAAGGGGATTGCGGTCACCATGCCGGTTCAAAGTCTTTGGTTGCCAAAGCTTTTCGCCACGGTTTTTACTGGTTGACGACGCATGCTGATGCGGAGGATTTAGTCAAGAGATGTGATGGATGTCAAAAATTTACCCACCGTGCGCATGTTCCGGCTCAAGAGTTGCGGATGATTCCAATATTATGGCCGTTTGCAACTTGGGGGCTTGATATGGTTGGACCCTTCAAGCGCTCTAAGGACAAAAATACCAACCTGTTAGTAGCAATTGATAAATTCACTAAATGGGTGCAGGCAGAGCCATTCAACAAGTGTGATGCAGCCACGGCGGTTCAATTCATCAAGAAGGTGATATTCCGGTTTGGCTTTCCACATAGCATTATAATAGATAATGGTACTAACTTGTCAAAAGGGGAGATGGAAGAATTCTGTCAACGTGAGCACATCCGGCTCGATCTAGCGTCGGTGGCTCACCCCCAATCTAATGGTCAAGCAGAGAGGGCAAATCAAGAAATTCTACGGGGTATCAAACCCAGGCTTATGGTTCCCTTAAAGCGGATGCCGAGTTGTTGGGTTGAGGAGCTACCTTCTGTGTTATGGAGCATCAACACCACACCCAATAGGTCTACGGGTTAGACACCTTTCTTCATGGTCTATGGAGCGAAGGCCGTTCTACCTAGTGACATCCGTCACAATTCGCCCCGTGTGACAGTTTACGTTGAAGCTGATAATGAGAAGGCACGTCAGGATTCTCTGGACCTGTTGGATGAAGAGCGTGATCTTGCAGTAGCACGATCGGCGATTTATCAACAAGACCTCCGACGTTATCACAGCCGCCGGGTTAAAACCAGAACCTTTCAAGAAGGCGATTTGGTGCTCCGGCTCATCCAAGATCAGACTGATATGCACAAGTTATCCCCACCTTGGGAAGGACCCTTTGTGGTCAGCAAAAATCTGCACAATGGGTCTTACTACCTCATTGATGTTCGAGAGCATAAAGACTCACGTCAATCGGAGGAGGAGACCAAGCGACCATGGAAAATAGCTCTTCTTCAGCCTTACTATACTTGAGCCATAGGCTCTTCCTATGTACATATTTATGATAATGTATATATTATATAATAAACCGGAGCCTCCATTAAAGCGGGGTCTCTGTTCTTTTTACATCATGTGTGTGCTCACAAGAGTTTCTACTAACAAAGCGAAGTTTTTTGTTAAACCGGTCTCTACAGCCGCACGGATATAAAGAATATCACTAGGGGGCTTGGTCATATCTGAACCATAGCTACACCTCTTGATCGGTTTGAAACGACAAAGGGATATCACTAGGGGGCTTGGTTGTTATCACACCACAGCTACACCTCTTGATAGGAGTTTAGCCAGAAAGGACATTATGTGGGGCCAAAGAGAGTGTTGCACAAAGCACAAACTCAAACATGGGCACCCACGGAGCACAGCTCACAAAGTTACTTGGGGTCTCTTTGTGCAAGCAACAAAGAGTTTGAAAGGACCCTTGTAATTGGCTATCAAGCCACGGCTTGGAAGCCTGGTGTATTCACCTAAAAACCCGGGTTAACCTGCCTTCATCAAGTAAGCCACTCCCGTCCAGGTAATCCTGGTATGAGCCATCAAACGTTTGACATGTCAATCTTTTATAGACCCTGAACTTGTTAAAGTTAAAACGATGATTGGTTAATTGGAGGCCCATCTTAAAAGGCTTTGTTAAATGGTTTAGCTCAGAGGCCTGGCAGCCCATGAAAAGCCTCGAGTTGGAGCCTGGCAGCTCGTAAAAAGCCTTGCATATTTTCCTGTTTGAGTTTTTTTTGTTGAAATTCATAAGTATTTTTTTTGATAAACCGGTGTCCTTGACCCGACTTGCTTCTCAACTACAAGTTGTTGACACATGATCAGTTATAAACCGGTGTTTATTGACCCGGTCTGGTTTGACTAAATCACCAGTGTTATAAAGAAAACCCGGTAGTTATCCCGGTCTGGTTTTATATATAAACCGGCAGTATAGAGATGAGGTTATCAACGCTCGGATTGGTATGAACACCTTTGCCCTATACACCGTTGGTAAACCAATGAGGTATGTTATGTATACTGCTTTTTGTACAAACACTTTGATTATTTCATCTATGTCATGTATACTTCTTGGATATATTGACTAGTCTAGCGATAAACCGCTAGACACTTTTAAGTTGTTAAACCCAGGAACACAATTCATCATGGGTTATGCATAAATATATCCCAAAGGGTGGCACAAGTTGTCATGAGGCATTACAAAACATGCTCGATGGCATGGCAAATAAAGGAGTTTTTCTCTATCCTATTACAAGAAGCCTTCAAAACGGCTCCAATGGCATAATTGTTTTTCACAAGATCGGCACACAGTGGACAGTAAACCAGCAACCAGTTTAGGATGCTTCGTCTGGATGGTTTGATGGTTGAGGGTCAGTTGGTGTGGGCACTTCTTCATCCCTCCCTAGACGCTGGAAATCAACCGTTGACCAATCGATTCCAGTTAAAGCTTGAAACACTGCTTCTTCATGGATAAGATTGGAGGGGTTAATATCAGGAGCATAAGTGTGCTTACGAATCGGAGGCACAAGTTCTTCAACTTCATGGATGTTGGCCGGCTGCCTCTTCCCCTCCGCATTGTAAAACGGTTGAAAATGGGACAAATCTGTATCATCAGCCAACTTGTTGGCTGCTGGCCGCATCTGTTTGGTCAGCCGCCGGAGATCATCATTGTCAAAGTTGGAACCATCTTCTTTAACACCTGGGTATCCTTTGATCATGTCTTCCGCTTCAAGATCTGGAATCCAGGCTTTTGCTCGAATAAGTGTAGTTAAAGCTCCGGCTCTGGTAGCTGCTTTCTTCAACTCGGCGATGTGGGCTGGTAACATGGCCAACTTCTCAAGAGTTTCTTTAATCAAAGTGGGAGCCGGTTTGTTATAAGCTGCCGCAAATAGCCCGCTGAGACCCAGAGTACAGTTGTTCAACCAATGTGTATGCCGCTTTGAGTTTCATCCACATATCTGTGCCAAGATGAGCGATCCAGGTACCTGTCAAAGATTTTATCAACATTTTGGTCAGTTATGAGGTTCATCAACTTATGCAACACACATAAAGTAGGTACTTACCAAAGATAGCAGAGGTCATAGCATTGATTTGGTGTTTCAAATCGGCTAGTTCATCTACCACTGGCTTCAGGGCTGCCTCGGCGTCTACAGCTCTTTTGGTTAAACCGGATTTCTCGGTTTCCCAGTCAGCACAATCTTTGTTGAAAGATTCTTTCAACTTTTCCATCACGGCCAGGGCCTGGGTCAGCTCCTCTTTGGCTTTTTCAGCCTCGGCTTGTTGTGACTTCACATTCTCTTGCAAGTCAGAATTTCGGGCATCTTTGCTTCTCAGTTCAGCCTGCCACGTTGAAGGTATGTTAAACAAACAACATATATGTGCTAAGTACAAAGCGTATAACAAAGTTATGCACTTCATACTTGCGGGCTAATGCCTATTTGCTCTCAAGTACTACACTTTATACAAGTCACCAGAACAATGCAAGCATTATCCTTGACACTTGGGGGCTAATGTGCGTCTGTTCTAAAACGCATGTGTGGATTAAAAACCGGATTAACTTGCCAAGTTAAACCAGCCTTTGGGGGCTATGCTGCAGAAAGTTATCTAATTATTTCAAGATGAGTCTTATGTATTATTAGAGACCTGCTGTTGCAAGGATCAATGATGAGATGCTTAAAGTGTTACAAAGACCCGGTTTATGATTAACAATCATAAAACAGCCCTTGGGGGCTACTTGGGATAGTATTTTAGCTATAAATCAATAAACAAAGGGAGAGGAATTTACCTCATGCCGCTCTTTCATCAAGTTCACCAAACCAGCTTCATAATCCCGGTTTGAGTGCAGACGGTTCAAGAAGCCAGAATGGAGCTCATCAGCGTTAAGATGAGCATAGCTTGATAAATCGCTGCTCCATTTACCTTTCTCCCTGGCAACTTGCTCTTCTTTGGCACTGTGTTGAGTCAAAATGACGGGATGGCCAGGAGAGCTGTGGCCCATTCCAGTAATAATAACGTCATCACCTTGGCCTTCAGGGTTTTTGGTTGATGATATTGGAATTTCAGCATCTTTCACCGGACTAGCCCGGTTTGGTTCTGCCGGTTCAGCATCAGGCGCGGCAGGATCAGCGTCTGCTGGTTCATCAGTATTTTGGCCTTCAAGGGGTGGGTTATCAGAAGCAGCTTCAGGATGAGGGCTTTCCGGTTCACGAGTTTGTTCCGGTTCACCTCTTGGTTCTTCTTCTTTGGCGACCGAATCTTCGAGCGGATTGGTGGTCCGAGCTTTCTTACTGGGTCTGGCTTTGGCCCTGCAAACAGGATAAAAGAGGATTAACATCCTACTTAAAGGATTTATGGCGCATTGAAAGGAAAGGTTTTTACAACTTACCCGGCCACAGTTTTCAATGGGGGGAGTTGAGTTGTTGTCGATTCACCAGAAGATGAAGGAGGTGTCACCTGATAATTTGAATCAGACGGATTAAGAGGCTGTCTGAAATAACCTGCCCTGGGGTAAGAATGGTCAGAAGTAGGAGAGACCTCAGACCGGCGCTTCCGAACTGGAGTATCAGGTAAACCGGCTGAAGTGACTTGTTGGCCACTGTGCCGGGTTGTCCGGCGAGCTTCATGCTGCTGAGTCTTCAAAATAAATGTTGGATCCAAGTGAGCAAGAGGATGAGAAAAGCTTACTTTCCGGACTGCTTGGCGAGTTTTTTGTGTTGGCATAGAGTCTGAACCGGAGGAAAGGGTAATTACCTCTACATCATCAGCTTGACTAGCTTCTGCGTCCTCCTGAGGAAGATCATTTTAATGAGATGCATGAAAAGAGAGCCAAGTGAGTCAAGTTCTACCTCAACTTCTGGGTCATCAGTATCATCATCAAGCTCCATATTAATCTGGTCAGCTGTTTTCCGTTTTGACGTCCGTTTTACGGCTTTGGTCTTTGGGCGGGATGGTTTGACCGCTTTGTCTCCAGTCGGCTTTGCCGCTTTCTCTATGGTTTTCCGTTTCCAGAAGGGGTCATCTCCCTATATACAAAGAAGAAGGATTACAGGTTGCATAAGCTAAAAATATTAGAGATGAGGGGGAAATATAATGCTTACAACAGGCGGTTTGTTCTTGTCATAGAAGGGACTCAGACCGGTTTGACTACAGATCAGTTCTGATTCATTCAGAATCTTCTTTACACCTTCAGTGACTTCTTCCTCAGATAATTGGATGTTACAATGGCGTTGAGGGTCGTCAACCTCACCGGTATATTCACACATTAAACCGGGACACCGGCTTAGTGGCAAGATACTCCAGGATATCCAACAGTGCACGAAGTCCACGCCTGTTAAACCGTTCGCCATAAAGGCCCGGAGTTTGGCGAGTTGAGGAGCGTATTTTGCCCTTTCTGAAGAGCTCAGGCGTTGTGGCATTGGGTGGGTGTTGGATAGTTTGTGATCACGAAAGCCGGGGAGGGGATTTTCATCTTCAGGCGAAGTGTCTCTGCAATAAAACCAAGTTTGGTTCCATTCTTTTGGGTGGCTATGATGTTTGGCATGAGGAAATTTAACTTCTTTCCGCTTTTGAATCGAGACACCACCAAGTTCTGTGTTCGGTCCATTTATAAACTCTGTGCGCCGGTTTAAGTGGAAGAAATCCCGGAACAGTTCTACAGCTGGTTCTTCTTGTAAATATACTTCACAGAAGACCTGGAAGTTGCATAAATTGGAGACCGAGTTGGGACCAATGTCTTGCAGATGAAGTTGGAAGTTGGCAAGCACATCTCGGTAAAACTTTGATCCTGGCGGTTTGAAGCCACGGCCTATGTGATCAACAAAGACCACCACCTCGCCATGTCTTGGGGTCGGAGGATTTTCTGTTCCGGGAACTCGCCATTTGATTTCAGTTTTCTTAGGTAGGGAGCCGATGCTGACCATCTCATTCAACTGAGTCTCAGTAACCCGGGAACGAGCCCAGTTGCAGGCAGTGAATTGTTTGGCCATTGCGAAACAAACAAGCTGAAAATGAAAGGCCGGTTTATAAATCACGCATGATTATATGCACGATACAATGGAGTAAGAGACATACTGATAGAGGACATGGCATAAACCGGAGATCAATGCAATGATGCACAAAAGGTAATACCACGATAGGGGTACTCAGACACTGTTAAACCGAAATATAATTATGGAGACAAAAGGCTCTTCCGGTTTATCAGAGGGCTAATGGTACATATTGATTATGCAAAGTTAAACCGCCTATAATGGTGTGAGGAGAAACAGATTTCACAGAGATGTATAAAACTTTCGGATCTAAGGTAAGACAGAAAAGCAAAAATATTTCGACCTAAAAAGGGTAAGACCCGAAATAGTTTATGAAGGATTGCAGCAGTTTTTGTATAAGGATTTGTGAGGGTAACAGAAGATTCATCACGGCAAGAGATATGATAAGTACGAAGCATTCATCTACAGGCCAAAGGAAGAACAGCGCTATAAGCTCTGACGAACCTCAAGAACAGCGAGGAAACCCTAATGGATCTAGGAAAGAAGGGGGAAAGGACTTACTGTGACCACGGAAGCAGCGGAAAGGGCGCTGTGGAACTCTGGTGCCAACAGGTTGATGCAGCGGCCGACAACGAAGCAGAGGCGAGGTTCGAAGATGACGGCGGCGCTCGAGTGCGGGGTCATCGAGAGGAAGAAGAAGAGATGAATGGGTAGCGGAAAGAAAATAAAGGGGTCCTCTGCCCCTATTTATAAGGTGAAGCGGTAAAACGGCAAGTGCGGGAATCGAGGAGCCCAAAAAAATGGATAAGTTAATAAAGGTGTCGCCTCGGTGACTGAATACACATTAAATGAAGGTAATCTCCGACATCGACGGATGGATGATGTCAGGGCAGTTTATCATAATTTGGAAGTATGACGTCACGGCGGTTTAGAAGATCAAGGTGAAGATATGAGAGAAGATTGTTTCTAAGTGTAGAAGATTGACATGAACAAGTTCAAACCAATCTGGGGCCTAATGTTGGGGATATTACTACTGGAGGTAAACCGGCCTTATGTAGCCGGGTTGACTCTTTGAAGATTAGAAGCCCATGAAGATGCAAGGATGATGGCGCTTTACGGAAGGCCCAAGGCCCGAAGGCGGGTTACAGCCTGTAAATGTAAACCGACCTAGTCATGTAACTTGTACTGTAAGATAGGAAGAGTAGAGACCGAACCAGACACGTTTATGATCCGGCTTTCAGACTCTGTAGCCCGGCGGGCGTCAACCTATGAATATAAAGGGACGACCTGGCCGCGGTTTAGGGACAGACAACAACTCGAGAGCCAGACAAAGCAGATTCACTCCTTGGCCTTCGAAACCCTAGCAATAACAATCACAACTAGACATAGGCTTTTACCTTCCTCGAAGGGGCCGAACTAGTATAAAACTCCTCATGTCCCCTTGTCCGGTTTAACCCCTTTAAGCTAACCCGTAGCGATGGCTCCACAATTAAGTCCTTTCACAAGGACATCTGCCGTGAGAAACCCACGACAAGTGTTGCTCACATAGTGTTGCTTGGTTCTCCTACTGGTTCGATAACCTTGATCTCATCACTGAGGGAAATACCCATCGTTGTTGTGCTGCATCATCCCTTCCTCTTTGGTGAAATACCGACGTAGTTCTAGCGACATCAATGTCTAGATTGGGTCTCGAGGTTTTGGAACTTGTGGTGGCTGGAATTGTGTTTCGTCGACTGACCTAGGGTTTTTGGATTCTTGGGGTATTTATTGAGCAAAGAGGTGGTACGGAATACATGCCTATATTACATTGATGACTGATTGATACGTTCCAAACATATCTACTTTTTAGAACACTTTTGATCTTGTTTTGGACTCTAATTTGCATGATTTGAATGGAACTAACCCAGGCTGACTCTGTTTTCAGCAGAATTGCCATGGTGTTGTTTTTGTGCAGAAATAAAATTTCTCGGATTGAGCTGAAAATTTATGAAGAATTATTATAGAATATATTAAAAATACTGGTGAAGAGAAAGACTAGAGGGGGGGCACCAGGGCACCACAAGCCTAGGGGCGCGGCCACCCCCCTAGGGCGCCCTTGGCAGGCTTGTGGGCCCCTGGCAGCTCCCACAACCCTAACTCCAACTCCATAAGTACCTAGTCGCCAAGAAAAAATCAGAGAAAAGGAATCATCGCATTTTACAATAAGAAGCCGCTGCCACCTCCTATTCTTCATAGGGAGGGCTGATCTGGAGTCCGTTTTGGGCTCCGAAGAGGGGGATTTGACGCCGTTGTCATCATCAACCTTCCTCCATCACCAATCTCATGATGCTCACCGCTGAGAGTGAGTAATTTCTTCATAGGCTTGCTGGACGGTGATCGGTTGGATGAGATTTATCACGTAATCGATTTAGTTTTGTTAGGGCTTGATCACTGGTATCCACTATGTTTTAATATTGATGTTGCTATGAATTTGATATGCTTAATGCTTCTCACTAGGGCCAGAGTGCCATGATTTCAGATCTGAACCCTTTATGTTTTCATGAAGATATATATGTGTTCTTGATCCTACCTTGCAAGTTATATGGACCTATTACGTGTTATGATCCGCATACTCCAAGGTGACTAATTGGATTCTTTCCGGTGATTACCGTAGTTTGATGAGTTCATGTGTTCACTATGTGTTAATGCTTTGTTCTAGTTCTCTATTAAAAGGAGGCATTAATATCCCTTAGTTTCCTTATGGAGCCCGCTACCATGGGAGGGTAGGACAAAAGATGCCATGCAAGTTCTTATCGCAAGCAGGTATGACTATATACGGAATACATGCCTACATTACATTGATGAATTGCAGCTAGTTCTGTGTCGCCCTAGGTTATAACTGTTACATGATGGATGGCATCCAATATAATTATCCATCACCGATCCAATGCCTACGAGTTTGTCACATATTGATCTTTGCTAAGTTACTACTGTTCCTACTACTATCACAATTGCTACAAAACTACTGCTACTGTTGTTACTATTACCGTTACTACTATTACCACTGCTATAAAACTACCTTATTATTGTTTCACTGATCACTCTGCTGCAGATATTTAGTTCTCCAGATGCAATTGAATTGACAATTCAACTACTAATACTTGCAAATATTATTTGGCTCCCGTTATCTTGAATCAATAGATTTGGGTACCCTCGAAAATTGTTGCGATCCCCTATACTTGTGGGTTATCAAGACCTTTATCTAGCGCTGTTGCCGGGGAGCATAACTCTATTTGCCGAGTCACGTGGGATTTATATCTATTGATCACTATGAAGAATCTTAAGGATGATAGAACCAAGATCGTTCCCTCTAGAACGAGGGGAGGTAAGGAACTGTTATCTAGCTCTGCACTTCATTCGTCTTCTATTTTGAGTAAGCTTGCAACACCACCACCTGCTATTAATTCTAATATGCCACAAGTAATTGATGATGCTCCTTCTTCTATGAATGATGCTATTGATGATGCTAGTACTTTGTTGATGATATTGTGCCACTAGGTGAATTTTTTGATGAACAACTTGCTAGAGCTAAAGAATTTGAGAATGCTGAAACTGATGTAATTATTGAAACAAGAAATTATGAAACAACTATTAGACCTAGCTCTCCTAGATGTGAATTACCTAAGATACCTGAGGGTTATGTTATGGATGGAGAGATAGCTACGGAATTTCTTGCTTGTAGTGATAGACATGACCTCAAGAAATTACTATGTAAGCTGAGAGAAAAATCTCTGAATCGTTGAATGAAATATGATCCTAAGTTTGCTACTTCACCCATCTTTATGACTTATTAGGATTATGAATTCTTTGTCAATTCTGAGTTAATTACTTTCATTGAATCTGATCCTTTCCATGGTTATGAAACTGAAACCATTGTGGCACATCTTACTAAAGTGAATGATATAGCCACCTTATTTGCTCATGAGGGAAAACTCGCTACTACTACATTCTTAAGTTATTTCCTTTCTCGTTAAAGGGTGATGCTAAGATATGGTTTAATACTCTTGCTCCTGGTTGTTGATACATCCATTTTGCATCATGTTTTCCTACTATTATTTATAATGTTTTATGCATAATAATGCTTTATGGAGTAATTCTAATGCCTTTTCTCTCATAATTACTAGTGGTGTGGCCCTCGCAAAAATGTGAGGGCAACATCTTTAATTTGCTCGAACTACAAAGTGATTTTATAATGAATTATGGTTTTGTAAATGTTCTCATTCATATGGAATATAAAGGTATAGCCAGATGTAACATCACTACTAGGGAAAAGCCTAGCAGCAGCGCGGGTTTAGGCCTATCAGCAGCGTGGGCACCCGCGCTACCAATAAGGCGCTACAGCTAATAGTTAGTAGTAGCGTGGGTTAAACCCGTGCTACTACTAACTTTGTTAGTAGTAGCGTGTGCCACCCACGCTACTGCTATTACGTACACGCGCTACTACTAATGAAATAGCAGTAGCGTGGGTTAACAACCAACGCTACTAGTATCATTTATACTAGTAGCGCTCAGTTTCCTCCCCACGCCACTACTAACTTATTAGAAATTTAAAAAATAAACCAGTACACATTATTACACCAGCATTAGAACACATCCAGTAAGAGCATACATAATTGACATGGGTCCTATTTCATGGTTAACTGGACACCGAAGCCAATAAATGAGCCAAAACCCCATCATTATGCATTGGTACTCACGATTGACCACTTCAAAGAACATGCAAGTATGTATGTCATTAACAATTGCAAACATAAGTTTCTTTGTATCTACTATCACACAGTTCCTCATTCTACCTGTTCTCACTCCAATAATAAGAAAAATGAAAAGGAAAAATAGAGATAATCTGCCACAATTGCACTTCGGTGTCATGGATTCCGTCTGCCACTTCAACATCTCATTATCCTGCAGCAATGGAAATTTTCCCAAAATTACCTTTTGCAACAACATAAAATTGCATTCAGATTTCAGAATTAAACATAGGCATATCTCATAGTTTAAAACAAAGGCACTCAACGGAAAAGTGCATAAATTGAGAGAAAACCTTTGGCTAGAATAGCAACACAGCACAGGAGCAGCGTTCGGTGGCGGAGCTCACTAATCGGTGGAGAAGGTCGAACTACCAAGTACGTAGCAGCACGACACAGGAGCACCTATGTTAATGCTGCCCACACAGTTGATTTAACTCTTACTAGTTCTTACTTGTTCTTACTAAATTTACCAAGTAATAACTATAATAATAAATGTGTCCAGACCTCTTTTTTGGACTTAGGACTCCACATACTGCAGCCTATATGCTGTAAGCAGTTTGCGTCACTACTAAAACAGAACTGATGTAGAGAGTTTGGTGATGATCATATTAAGTTTAACCAACATTTCACAATTCACATTAGCAAAGATTAAACAAAATCATATGACAGCCCTATCAATTCCTGCTTAACACTTGGAACAAAAAGCATCAAGATAGAACTCAGGAATCAGTAAGTCAGTAAGTTTACCATCGATCATCTTCGAAACATATCATACGCATCTTACATATTACAATGAAAGTCTGCATTATGCAGATCAACGGCCTAGGTGGATAACGATCTAGGACAGAATATGATTGAGCACTAGGAGCAAACACGCTGTAATTTTGAAGAACAGAGCAGTGTTCAAGTCCCCAACAGACCACAATCCCAGACAGGAATAGCGTTGTTCTTTCTTCAAATTACCATACACGGGGAAACAATGACAAGACTGGTTTGTTTTAAAAAAAGGAAGAGGATGATTAAGTGGTTTTACTTCAGATCAACAACATGTCAAACAAATCACTCTACCAAGCGTACAACTATGAGTTAGGTTGCACCAAACTATCATCGGAGAGAGGAATAAAAAACGAGAGAGAGAGAGAGGACCTTCTATCGTGTGGGTAGTAGCAGGGTCGGAGCAGCCACTCGCCTCGTCGTCCTCCTATCACAGCAGCAGATTTCTGCTTGACAAGCAGATAGGAGCACAAAACGCACGCATCAGGTGGCGTCAAGCACATGGCTGCATGTATAACAAAAGGAAAGGCAACTCTCTTCATTTTTCAGTTTCTAAACTAAATACAAAATGATTGTGAAATCTTAGGCATAACCAAAGGAAAGCAGATTCACAAAATCACTTGAACTTGCTTATACTACACATACAAAGTCCATTTTTTTTACTGTTAATATTGATGTTATAACATGTTCAGTTACAAAGATGCAAACTGCACTAGAGTGATTTCAAATCTTGCCACCAGCATGAGTCGAGTTGAGTTGCTAACTAACGAAAGACAAGCACAATGCATATACAAGGTAAATTTTGTAAATACAGGTGGCCAACGTAATTTATTCAGTTTGAAACTTGAGGTGTTGCAAAGTATTGTGCTTCATTTGTTCAAGAATACAGGTAAGTTGGATTGCAAGACCTCTCCTCTTCTCCTCTCTGAAAAAATAATTACTTGCTGTGGTGCAGCAAGCAATCGGAGGAAGAAGACGAACAGAGGGTAAGGGGGAGAAGAGAAATGCTTACCTTTCCCCACTTTGGAGGAGAACCATTGAATATGTATGAGCATTCAGGGGCCGACCAGTTTGGTGAACGCAACCCCTATCACCACACCAGCTCCAAGTGCAACTGATGCCCAGCGGGTTGTTGGGCTACCTGTATAAAATAACACAAGTCACAAACATGCATTAGACCATAGATTTAGTGACAGTTACTTCACGAAGTGTAAATTTGAGTTCTTCTCAAAGTGTTTCTTTCGGCATATGCCAACTCTGAATAATTAACAAGTAAATAAGATTATAAAATTTGAGAACATTCAAGAAAAATGCATGAATAATTGCTAGGAAAACTAATAATTATGGATTATCGGGTGGAAAACAGACAATTCAACATAGCCAAATAACTTTTTTAATAGTTCCCTTACCAACATCAGATACACAGTAACAAGTGATTGCTTACTTTATAGAACTTGTGAAATCAAACTCATTCTGGATACAAATAAAAGGACTCCAAGTTATTCAACAGAGAATAGGATACAGGGAAACAGTTTGAGATTAGCTGATAACAAGCATCACATAGACATCAATGGACAAGCCCCTAAAGTTCGAGAATGAAACTGACTTAGGACTCCACATACTGCAGCCTATATGGTGTAAGCAGTTTTCCTAGCAATTATTCATGCATTTTTCTTGAATACCACAATCCCAATCAGACAAAGCGTTGTTCTTTCTCTAAAAAAATACCAGACACGAGGAAATGATGGTAAGACTGAATTATTTTTAGAACCATGATTCACCATAACCATTCCGAGAGCATGACTAACACCAGGAAAGCATTGTTCACACCAATAAAATCACAAACAAAAGTTTCCCTGGCTAACAGTCAACGCCATCACATAGCCTAGCCCAATTCAAGCACGTCCTGCTATTCATACACTGGCTGACGAATCAATTGAAATGAGACTCTGGCCTCTGCAGAATACAAACATACAGGAAATAAAATGTAAGCGATTTTTTTGCTTACAATCATCGGAATCTCAGAGCACTCGACGCAAATTTGGGGCTCCAATCGCGCAGGAAACAATCAATCTACAGCACCCTAAAGCAGGGCATGCACAATAGTAACGTTCCCAAATGTTTTTGCCTGGAGGAGCGCGCCCTACCTATGCAGCTAGGAAATCCCTCATCAGATTAGGCCAATCGAGATGGAACACGAGCATTATTTTCGCGCAACCCTAGATCATGAGATACCCACGGAGGTGCGGCGAACAGATCTCGTGATGCAGCGAGGGGAATGGAGAGGTGAGGCGGAGGGGGTTGGGGGCTTACAGAAGAGGATGAGGCCTCCGAAGGCGCCGGCAAGGGAGGAGTAGGCGACGCGGCGGATGGAGAGGTCGAGGCAGGCATCCCACTTGGCGTCTAGGTCGTACCGCGGCGGGATCCCGGACCTGGTGGGCGGGGACGGCTTCGTTGCCGGCACCGGGGCTGGGGCGGGGGCGGGCAGCGGCGCAAGACGAGGAGCGGCGGGCGCGCGGCCGCCGGCGTGGCGCACGCGGCGGGGGGCATGGGGGCGGACGGGCGGAGGAGAGGAGGTGGAAGGGAGGCCGGCGGCGAGTGGGTTGGGACAGGAGAGGAGGTTGGGGATCTGGATCGGGCTGCATTTTTTTTGAGACAGACGGGGGGTGGGTGGTGTGGGACGGTTGGTGGGGTGGGAGGTGGTGGTCGGGTGGGAGCGTGGATCGGACCGGGGTGGACACGCTTAGTAGTAGCGTGGGGGTCTTACCTGCGCTATTACTACTTACTTAATAGTAGCGCCCGTTTTATACCCCTCGCTATTACTATGGCCTATCCCGGGGGCATTGTTGGAGACCATTTAGTAGCAGCGCGGGTTTATACCCCTCGCTACTACTATCAACTTAGTAGTAGCGCGGTTTTTATACCCCTCGCTACTACTAATTAGCAGTAGCGCCCATTTTTAAACCGCGCTACTGATAAACTTCTGTGTATAAGGTTTTCCCTAGTAGTGCATTATTATACTTTTTAAGATGAAGTTGTCAATTATTTCATTCCTATAAGTACTATATTATTGACCGTATGTATCTACGTGTGATATTGGATCATTGGATAGAAGTCAAATTTAGAACACAAGCTAACTGATAGTTCTCATGTGTTGTTAGATCAATATATGGACGTAACATTCGTGTTGAGGCTTCAGTGTATGATCCACCTGAACATAAGTTTCTAGAACATCATCTATTTCAAAATGAAAAAGGTATGGCATCTATATATTTTATTTTCAATCGTTACTACCCCCAGCCCCCTCTACAATGTAGTCGTTGTGAAAACATAGGTTGCATAATTTTGACATCCTAATCACATTAATTTTACTATGTGGCTACAATTCCAGGTTTTTAAACTTTTCCTGTAAATTGATACAAAAGTGTGATTGTTTAATTGCATCATAGGCGAAAAGCAGTCGTCGGCCACGTATATTTTTGGAAAGGGTTATACTCATATAACTATTGCTTTGAAATTAAGCGTCATCAACTGAAAATCATTAAAAATTATTTCAACAACATTGATGCGAAGATATGTTTACCATGTCCCAAATTATTTGAAAACTATATACTGACCACAATAATTTGATATAGAACTCACCTCCCAGACATCTTCTCCTCCTATTATTCTCGATCTTGTGAGAATACTTTGCCACTTGAAGTTAGCTGTCTTTCCTTCTCGGCATGCACTAATGAGTAGAGAAATGGTGATCTCCAAGCCTTTGCCATTGGGAGAACTACACGGCCATAGCCATATAGTTTCAAAAAGGTCAATTGCGTGACTACTTATTGCACTGCCGGCGTCAATGCACATACTTTATTATAAAACTCGGTTGGTTACTCCAGGAATGAAAGGGAAAAAAGATACACTCTGAATAGTACCGACCATATATTTAATATTGAATGAAGATCTGAATTGTGTAATTATTGTTGTCAAATTTATCTTTTCTGTTTCTGAATGTTTAATTTGGCTTTGGCATGATAAATAAGATGTGACTCAACAGAGAGAAGACGTAATTCAGTAACAAAGATTACACGGAATTAGATCTTAGAACCCAAATTATGACTGAAACACATCGGCATATAATTTTCAATTTTAACTTTAAATATAATTTTCTTAATAAATTTAGATGTTATATAAATAAGACTTGATATGATGGTATATCCTTTGGAAAATAACCATGTCTTTTTTAAAGTAATTTATACATATATATGTAATTATATACTCTATAAATATATCCTAGTCACATTTAATGATTATATTATAAGACTCCGTCTACAACTCAGCCAAAGCAAAAGTCTTTATTTCTTAGTTGACTTTTGAATTTTTTTCCATGCCAATCAAAAAGGCATTCATTTTGGTATAATATTATACTTATATATATATTGCAAACAAAGAAGAAAGATCTGACTATTGTTGGTGGGTAAACAAATTACTGTTGGGCAATTGACAAAAAAGAAAATAATTATGATAATATCCAAGGCAATGATAATGTATATAGGGATCACTTCCAACATTAGTAGACCGACTACTGTCTGCATCTACTACTAATACTCCAGACATCGACCGCTATCTAGCATGCATCTAGTGTATTAAGTTCGTAGAAAAACAGAGTAATGCTTTAAGCAAGATGACATGATGTACACAAGATAAACTCACGTATGAATAACCCCCACCTTTTTTACCCTTAATAGCAATGATACATACATGTCATGTCCCTTTCTGTCACCGGGATTGAGCACCGCAAGATCGAACGCATTACAAAGCACCTCTTCCCATGGCAAGATAAATCAATCTAGTTAGCCAAACCAAACCAAACCAATAAATCGGAGAAGAAATACGAAGCTATAATAATCATGCATAAAAGAGTTCAGAGAAAACCCAAATAATATTCATGGATAGATCTGATCATAAACTGACAATTCATCGGATCCCAACAAACACACCGCAAAAAGTCATTAGATCAAATAGATCTCCAAGAACACCGAGGAGAACATTGTATTGAAGATCAAAAGGAGAGAAGAAGCCATCTAGGTACTAACTACGGACCCATATGTTTGTGGTAAACTACTCACGCATCATCGGAAGGGCAGCAAGGATGATGAAGAACCCCTCCGTGATCGTTTCCCCCTCCAACAGATTGCCAGAAAGGCCTCTAGATTAGGTCTCGTGGTTTTGGAACTTGCGGCGGCGGAAAAAGTATTTTGTGGACTTCCCTGAGGGTTTTGGGATTTTAGAGTATTTATAGAGGTGGAGGTAGGTCAAAATGATGCTCGTGGGCCCCACTACCCACCAATGCGTGCTAGAGGCCCATGGCGCGCCCTGGTGCCTAGTGGGCCCTCTTCCATCTTCTCATGGCCTCCTGAAGCTTCCAGGGTCTCTTATCACCAGAAAAGAATCTCCAAAAAGTTTCGTGGCATTTCGACTTCGTTTGGTACAGATATTCTACAAAGTAAAAAAACAAGCAAAAAAGCAGCAACTGGCAATGGGCACTAAGTTAGTAGGTTAGTCCCAAAAATGATATAAATTTGCTCGTCAATGTATATAGAACATCCAAGGTTGATAATATAATAGCATGGAACAATCAAAAATTATAGATACGTTGGAGACGTATCATAAGGAAAGAGAACCATGGGTTCAGAAACACATGCCTTCCCCAACTAAACCATCTAAGAATAAGGATGAAGAAGAGTTTGAACACTGAAATGCTTAGGCCAGTCTCTTTGCGTTCTTGTTTGACTGGTATTTTAAAGATGGCCCCATATGCTAAATATATGAAAGATATTGTCACTAATAAAAGAAAGGTACCTGAGGCTGAAATTTCCACCATTCTTGCAAACTATTCTTTTAAGGATGGTATACCTAAGAAACTAGGAGATCCAGGAATACCCACTATACCATGCTCCATTAAAAGAAACTATGTTAAAACTGCTTGATGTGATTTAGGAGCCAGTGTTAGTGTTATGCCTTTCTCTTTATATAGAAGACTTTATTTGAATAAACTTACACCTACTGAAATATCATTGCAAATGGATGATAAATCTACTGCTATACCTATCGGTATTTGTGAGGATGTGTCTATTGTAGTTGCAAATGTTACTATCTTGACAGACTTTGTTATAATTGATATGCCCGAGGACGACGACATGTCAATTATCCTTGGTAGACCCTTCTTGAATACTGCAGGAGGGTTGCAAGAAAGGCAAGGTCACTTTTCATATCAATGGTAATGAGCATACGTTACACTTTCTCAAGAAGCAATTTCAAGTGAATGGTATTAATGTTATTGAGGATCCAACAATTACTATTGGAAGTTTTCAACTCCCTCTTCCTAATGACAAGAAGAAATATGAAACTCTTATTATTGGGGAGATGCATATCCCCGTTGAGGTAACCTAGTGTTATATGAAGGTTCTTCGGTTTCATGTCATTCGAAAATAGTTTGTTAATAAGACTTGATAAACATTATTAATCTCCTTGCTCGGAACTCCGTTTCCAAAACTATTTTGGGAGATTGTTCTTCGGTATGTGACTCCTCCAATGGTCCAATTAGTTTTTGTTCTATTGCTTTATATATTGCAAATTTTTGCTGCTGTGGTGACCTTGTTTTTGATCTTGCATTTCAAATTTAGATGGTCCAAAGTAGTTTTGATGCATGATGTACCTTCTAGATGCTTATGGGAATAGTTGCTATTGGTTTTGTTGAGTTTGGTTCACTTCTATTTTGAGTCACTAAAAATTTCAGAAATTTTTAGAAAAAGAAAATGCTCAAGTGGAGGTTAAGAGGATCCTCAAGACGGACCCCTAAGGAGGTTCCGAAGCCCAGATATCACCTTCCTTGTGTGGGCAAAGTGCGGCCGTGCGAATGGCCGTGCAACACTTTCTTGAGGGATGCGGGAATTCTCGATGACTTCTACCATTTGGCAAACAACACTGGCATTCTTCCCTTCCTTGAAGATAAGTGTGACTAGTACCTCCTCCTCACAAATACTTTTGTGGAAAGTTTCCATTTTCACTCTAGGGCGGAACCAACCACGGTCACATTCAACCAGTAAACCACACCAAGAGTCAACACCCCAAGGAATGCAGGACTCATTTTTTAAATTTGGTTCTTATTTGCTTCTTTTGTCTTCGCAAGAAAAAAATCATATTATTTGTTTTTCTTTTGGTTTTCATTTGCTCCTTAGCTTTAGAAAATGACAAAAAATCTTGCTTCTTCATTTGGTTATTTTTTTTGTTTTTCTTTTCCAAAGCAACTAAATATTTTGTTGACTCTATTTTCCTTTTTTATTTGTTTTTTTCATTTGGTTCTTATCTAGTTTTTCTTTTCTTTTCTTTGAAAAACTATAAACCCCCAAATATTTTTCGTCTCTTGTTATTTTGTTTTCTTTGCCTGTGGTTTTATGCTTATTATTCGCTTCTATTCTCTCTTGGTGTTTCTTTATAAAATCAAAAAACCATTTCATTTTGGCTTGGAGCGATTATCTTATCTTTGAGCGTGCTATCATATTGGATCTACTACTCTTTGATATTCACTTATATTTGTTGGAATAAATTATTATACTACTACTCATGTGCTTCATTTATATCCTTAGAGTAAACTTATGAATGGAATGATTCCCCTGCACTTCAAATTATAACTGTCAAGAACTAAACATGGTCCCTCATTAATTTATCAGAATATATGCGGAACTATGATAGCCCAGATATTTAATCAAATAGGGACTTTTATAATAATGAAAAAATATTTGCAAAATTAAGTTAAGTCTATCATGTTGTGGTGGTAAGTACCTCCTATTGGAGAACAGATGATTGACTTTGGCACATGCTCACATGTTTGGTAAATTCCAAGTCAGCCTTGGTGATATTCAGGTTTGTAGGTTATCATCATGTTAATGTTTTCTTAATAATGTTAGTATTCAAGAATGCATAATTGTGGTTTGTATGCTTACTAGGCGGGTTCTCCAAGTCTTTTGCTATCTTTTTTCTTGTACTAAGCATGAATTATGTGTGTGCATCCAAAATCCCACAGCCAAAGCGTACGCCATAAGGCGTCCACTATACCTATCTATTCATGAATTGGTAATGTCATTACAAGCAAATTGTCATTGGTGTTGGTAAAAATGTTACCTGAAAAGGGAGTTTGAATTTTTAGTGACTTGGAACTGATGTTTTCCATGAAATAGTGGTAGAGCGAAAAACCATAATAATAATGCAAATGGGCACAATCACAAGGGGAAAAGGAAAATAAAGTTCCAATGCACTAAAGGTTTGAGTGCAAAACATAAAGAAAGATACTAACAAAAAGAAAAGCACATGGCAATCCCTTCTCTCTGCGATGGGCCTAACCATTTTACTTTTTATGTTGAGCCAATTCCAACTTTCCTTAAGCACCATCTATTGAGAATGGGGATCACTCTTAGCATTTTATGAATTCTTATTAATAGTAATTTCTTGGGTAACACATACATATGATGGTTCTCTTCAAGTTGGTTTGCCTAGTCATCGTCTTTACTTAATTGATGTATATGCGCTGCTTTATGTTTGTATTATAGTTTTGTCATATTTACAAGACACTTCATTACTACTTTATGTTATGTTGAATTTGATAGAATGATGCTTCTTGTTATTAAAACTATCATTCTCTATGTGATCAAACTTTTGCTCCATTATAGCATTCACACTTCACAAATTATTTTTGTTCTCATCTACATGCTAGTGGATGAGCATGGATTAAGCTTGGGATGTTAATATGTCTCAAATATATCTATAATTGTGGAAGTATTCATATGATATATTCACATCACTTATATAAGGGTTTAACATATTTTTTATTTCTTATTGGACTGACATATTAATTCACTGCCAAGGCCAGTTATTGATTTCTAGTGTTTTTATATATTGAAGAAAAATGGATTATCATAGAAATAATTAAATAAAATGTGTCGTTAAGTTTCATCACCATGAGCTTCCAATGGGTCTGGGTCCACCTGCAGGGGCCCTCCAGGCCCACCACATGATCTTCTCATGCGCCCCTGGTCTTAGCTCCTATTGTGTGGGGTATGTGGTGGCGCCCTTTGGTAGCAAGATTTCTTTGGAAATTGTCGAACTGTCCTATTATATTTATTTAAATTTTTTGAGTTAGAAACTCTGTGGGGTGATAAAATGGTACTAGGGCTCAGATTACAGTAGATAAAAAATACCACCCGAGCAAAGATCCAATCTCGGGGGGGGGGGAGGGGAGGGGGGCTCTGGCCCTATGGTGGCCAGAGACACCCAGGATCAAAGGCAGAAATCTTATCCCACCTAGGGAGAAGGCCAAGGAATAAGAAGGAGGAGGTGGATCTCTCTGTCTCCCTCTTTCTTTCGGTGGCACCAGAGCGCCGTTAGGGGAACCACCATCATCTCCAACCCCTCCATCAAATTCATCACCATCTCCATCACATTTACCTCGTTCTCTATAGTGGTCCATACATCCATAAACCCATGTAATCCTCTAACTGAACATGGTGCTTTTGATGTGATTAAGTATTATCCAATAATTTGTTGCATTGCTATTATGTCTGAGTAGATATCTTGTCCTATAGTGATTGGTGATCTATTTTGATTATATGAGTTGCATGGCATCCCCAATATATGAGCACACACATATGTGGATCATAGTTTAGGGTTACCAATGTGTTCTTAGGATTTATAGCCGAAGGGACATATATTAAGTTATTGGATATGGGATAAAGAGGACCCATAGACCTTAATGCCATGGTTGGATTTTATATTAATAAATTCTTAGTACTCACAGACACTTGGTAATGTTTTAGTCATAAGAAATGTGGACATTTTTAGCGTAGGCCTCTCCCAAATATAAAGCCACAATGCATGATAATCGGTCTAGTATCATTGACAATTTGCTAGGGACAATTTGTAACATCTACCACCACTACTCAACACTCACTTTATTCTATATTGCACATTTATATTACAACACCAAACTTGCATTTAGTGGTACTCAATTATCTTGCACTTCCATCTTTTATATCTGCAAACCATATTTAGTTATTGCATCTAGGTACAAAAGACGTTCGACATATGAAGGGTTGTATCATTGGCAGATATAATATGAGAGAACACAATATATACATTTAGCTCCTTTGGGATTTGACGCTCCATAATTTCCACCCACACTTTGGGATTAGCATTGACCCATCCTTAATAGATGGAATAAAAATTCATTATGTTGATCATACCCTGTCTAGAGTAACAATTTTTTTCAAAACTTAACCAATGCTCCTAAGCTAAGGATTGCAACAAGTAACTCACTGAACATATTGCACAAGTTGTTTAATTTTTGAGAAAGGAGAAATACAAGCAATACAATATGATTTCTAGGAAATCGGAGGACGGATGGGAACAAAAAATAAAGATTAATGTCAGCAACTTTGAGTAACATGTTTTATGTGATCTTGATGCTAGTGTTTCCACCATCCCCAGATCCACATATTGACTTCTAGGATCAAAATAAACACCGCCTTGTCAACTGAACTTGCATCTTGTTGCTTCAACTACAAACAAACCATCTGGAAGAATTAATAATGTTCTTATAAGTGTCGATATGAATTATGTTCCTCTTGATTTTATTTTCATAGACATCGGAAGTCATTCTCTATGTCGAGTTATTCTTTGAAGGCCATTCTACAAAATGATAGGTGTTGTAATAGACAAAAAAATAAAGAAACATCAAATTGATAAATGAATGGAACACTTTCCAAGGATAAGAATAATTAAACGTCATGCTGCTAAAATGAGATTAAATTACCCCTTGGGAAGTTCTGATGATGAACTTGACCATCAAAACAACAATGCCTAGCTCAAAGGCATTACCAAAATGCTTATGGGAGACAAACATATTTATCTTTTATTTTATTTTTGCATGAGTAAAAATTGCTATGGTACATTAGCAGTGAATTATTTTACATTTATCTTTAATAAATTGCCAAGGATTACCATTGGCATCATTAGAATACAAGTAACCGTTGTGTTGTGCAGTTTCTACAATTTAGCGCTCTTGAAGAAATTAGAACCCTTTGCTGGAACATGACAAAATCACAAATAATTTATACAATATGCAATCTATAAGTTCTATATATGTGATAATGTTTCCTAAATTTCTGATCAGTCTAAGTCTTGTTTTAAATTACATCTTTATTGGTTGCACCGTTTAGATAGAATATTCTTTGACTTGTTTTAAGATCTATATATGCTATTTTTTGGATTATCACTGGATCATAAGGAATCATTTATTTTGGTATATTCTTTAGAAATTGGTAGGTATGAGTGCTATATTTTTTTGCACCAAAGGAATGCTTGGATGTTATTGTTTTATGAACTAACCTACTCACAAATCCATTGAAGTTTTGTTGAGAATGAAGTTATTAAGATTTAGGTGAGACATTGATGGCAAGAAAAACAAGGACAAGAAAGAATTCAAGCTTGGGGATACCAATACTTGCTTATTTAATCCTAAGATTTCTGAAGCTCTAAACTTGAGGATGGCGAAGCATCTCTCTTCCTCAACTTTATTATTATGCCTTCTTTAAACCTGTTTTTATTTGTCGTCCTAGTATACATAAGTTCTCGGAGTGCCGTTCTTGTTTTCTTTGATTAAAGATAACATCACATATGGAAGTAACTGTTGTAATCAGAGAGTTGCATTGATATTGCTTTTAGTTTAATCTACGTGATCCACCTATATGTTTTAGAGTAAACATCATCAGAGTGGACATTTTAAACTCTTTGAGATTCACTAATACTTGTATAGGAGTTGGAATTTACTTGTGCATGATTTACTTTTAGTATATATGATAGACTTTCTAGGGGCTTAGAACTAGAAATACAAACTTGCATACGTCATAAGAAGAGCCTAACTAGAATCTTCATGAAAGTATTGGATACTTAACAATTGTGTTGAAAAAACTTGAGCCTAAGAATCTGCATTGTGTCGGGGGATCTCACATCTTAACATAGTTGGTGTTGTTATGCTCATTTAAACCATTTCCTTCAAGGCTAAACTTACAACATTGTTCAAAAATTCCACACCACCATACTTGTTGGTATAAGTTTAGCCTTTTGCTACATTAGTCATCAACGCTACTATAATTTTTACAAGAAAATATAGGAGGCCAACTGGATGGAATTAGGGTTGTTAACTTGTTATCCACCTCTAGGCCTAACTTGGGTACATCATGTCTATCACTCTCTCCAAAGTCAATCGACATGCATGGTCCTCCTGGCCTATTCAAAAAAGTTTTTAGCAAGTCTATAGTCGTATACAAGATCGACACAAATTAAACATCGACAAGGGTCTCTTTTGTTAGTTTCATCTCCGTCTCCCAAATGTAGTTGTGAGTAAATGCGAGCCTAATTAGTTGTAGAGACCATGGTTCTAGTTTCACTTATGCTATTAATTAATGGACATGTCACTGATGACAGTTAATTAAAGGCGCCAAATCAACCACTAGCTAGCTATCTTAAATACTAACATAAAGGATGTCAGACTCCTTAAACAAGTAAGATTCGATCAAAGTTTGTAAGCGAAGCTAACTTATATCGTTAAACTGTTCTACTTATATATTATTGTGTGTACCGATGCAAACTAGGATAGATAGGGAAGAACCAACTGATTCTAGGGTATCCAGACATATATTCCATGCGAAGCTCAGTTTTGGATATGTGATCTGTTAGAGCATGCTTCCTCTCACCAGCAGGCCAAACTAATTAATAGATAGATAGATTAAACAACCTAAAACCATACCATCAAAGAAGCATCATAATATCAAAACCGTTAATCTGGTCTAGAAAGAAAATTGCTAAACATACCAAGTATCAAAAACAAAGCCGGGGTTTGATGATTCATTAACAGCATAATATTACCAATAATTACCACGTCCACTTCAGAATAAATGACATCGTAGATTGCCCTGCTGAGCTTATTCCTTAACTTATGTAAATAAAAAATGTTGGATTGATCAAACGAAAATAATACGTGAAGGTGCTTTAAAGTTCTGCAGTTGTATGATTTTGTATTGACATGTTCATAAAAAAAACGAAGCCACATATGAGTTAATTATTATTTGCACCTGCCTACGATAAGTCCCATTGTGGGGGTAGGGATGCAAAAGGAAAGAACTAACAAGAAAGTTCTACTTCAGTGTTGTATGCGCATATCCCAAAGATGCATACCTGCATTATTAGCATGTGCTTCTGTTCAGAAAGAGCTTTTTTGTTGTTTACTGTTCGGGTATCATGCCTTCTGTTGATGCCACGTAGACGTCTCTAGATCGATATGTATAGTTTTGGCAGCACGGCAACAATTGTGTTTAATTAGTGTGCTTGAGCAATTTCTTGGCTTCTCTCCATCAATGGCTAGCAGGGATTGTAATTAATAAGCTTCAATCAGTCGTTGTCAATTAAGTCACTGTCATAATCAGCGTACAGCTAAAAAACAAACTTAACTTGTATATGTTTGGTCCAAAAAGAACTCCACTGGTCTATTCGTTTGTTATGTTTATACATATTTAGAGGAATGATAAGGATGTTTCCTTGGACATCAATTTATGTACTCGCACCCTTTACACATCATTGCAGCTAGCTGAGCTCTCAGTGTATATGTCTGGCCGGTTTAGTTAGAAAGCCACGCTAATTGAACTCCATTTATACATAAATAAATTAAGCCCTATTCAACGGTCAAGAACTTTGCACAAACAACGCGGCCACAAGCAACACAATTGTTTAGGAAAGTGATGGCATCTAGTAGCTAGAGGTAGGTACCTAAGCTAAATTTTATACTAGTAACAAGTGATCCCAAAATAGGTAAATTATGCTAAGCAGGGTGGAGTCAAATGTGGAGTGTGGACCAAGTTAGTCAAGTAACCAGGGGATTAACTAGTCACTAAAACAAATTAACTTGACTAATCGGTATCTCAAGTGCAATTGGGTTGCTTCTTGGTTTGCATCGACGACACACGTTCTTTTGACTCTCGCGAACTTTCGTGGCTGCTTTCCAACCGATGACGGGTGGCCTTGCAACTTTCCTAGCTAATGCATGCTTGCTTTTTGTAAGAAAGATTGTGTTCGCTTGGCATAGATTAATGCAAGCATGCAAAGACATATCGAAAGGAGAGAGAGAGAGAGAGAGAGAGAGAGAGAGAGAGAGAGAGAGAGAGAGAGAGAGAGAGAGGGGGGGGGGGGGGGGGGGGGGGGGGGGGGGGGGTCCAAAAAGTACATGTCTGATTGACGCAAGTATACACATTGAATAGTGACGTTTAGTTGGACCGTTCTTTTTTATTGAAGAGAGAGTATCCCTCTCTCCGATTTCTTTTAATAGAAACCAGAAATTAGATACAGAGTTTTAATCATCTATCACAGGTTACAAAGCTTGCTTAGTGACACCAAGATGGTGGTCTTAGCCCGGTTTTCCTAATTAACCAGACAACATTCTTGTTTATTAATCCACACGCAAATATGTTTCCTCGTTCGGGAAAGAAAGATCGCCAGCTGAAATTGGAAGAGCACCTAAAGCCAGCAGAACTGCTGCCTACAAAAGCAACCATCACCCAATGTTCAGTTCAGAGTACTTGGATCAGTGCTATTGTATCGGATGAATAATCCAACACTTGCCAGCTTGCAACAGCCTAGAGGGCATGCACTGCATGCTTCTCTCGGGAGTCGTCAACGACCAAACTGTGGTTTAAAATTAGTTCACAACCAAAAGCACCTCTTGGCTTGACATAAAAATATAGTATATGTGTGCATTGGTTAGCGATGTCTTGCTTGTTTAGCGATACTGCCTGGGGGCTGAATAGTCCAAGGTACCGGCCTATAGGAGTATAGTACAGTGCCTACCTGCCTAGCTTGCATGCCTCGCTCACTTGCGTGCCTGCCGACCTTGCCATGCATAGTTTATAGAGTCTTCTAGAGTGTGGCGTCGTTTGGCTATTTGTATATCAATAATTGGGTGTCATATGGGTCGATAGTTTGTGGTTTACTAACCATGCATGCATGCTTCTCGGGGGTCAGCTGCCAAGCATTTCCGGCGTAATTGCTGACCTTGGCGTGTGAATATTCCGGGCAGACGCGTACGAGGACGAGCAGGTCAAAGCTAGTTGCATTTGCCAAACATAGTACTTTTTGCAACCCAAGTAGGAGTACATTTTATATACTTTGTAGGAGAGACGAGAGACCCGAGTCATGAGTCACTCGACAGGGTATGAACGGGGCTAGGGTTCCTGCCTAATGGTTCCTTGACAGTTTAGTTAACTATTGCCGGCATGCCCTGACTGCCGGCACTAAACAAAACCATTGTTAGTTAACTATTGGCATTCATTGCATGTTGCACCGTCCGTCCGTGGGTCGGTACGATACGGCGCACGTACTACCTGTCAGCAGCTGCATGCATGGGACTGATGGACGGACGTACACATGCACCACATATATCTATACCTATAGCTTAGCTAGGTTGTATTGACTTGAGTTTACCAGCAGCTTTAACCACCTCTATATGTGGCGACCGTGCCGGTCATGTCGCCCCTAATCAGGCGACGTGTTTGCTCGTCGACGAACACTCGCGGACAACCGACTTTCAATGCGTGTGCTCGCGTACGACACGATCCTAGTTCATACGAGCACTACACCAGCTATTAGCTTGACCAGCTAAGCTAAAGAGCACGCACGTAGTACGTACGTACTAGCAGCTGGAGTACAATGCATGGCGAGCGAGGCCAAGAGCGTGGCGCCAATCCAGACCGTCCAATCAGCACGCATGCATGCACACACATGTCCGCCAGCCGGCCACTCGTCCCCTGCCACCTGTCAGCCACCTCTGAGGTGGCGCCAAGTCTTGTCGTGGTACGTCCACCACACATGCACATGCCAGTAAAAATGCATGGTGGGTAAATGGCGAGACCCGGACAGAGGGAAGGATCAAGAAACTGTGTGCCGCATGCAGTGTGCAGTGCTGTGAAGGTGCGTAGTACTTACAAGCCGCAAACAGTGTGGTCGCCGCTGGATCGGGTATCTCCTTTTCTGGCGAGACCCCAGCGGTACGTTCGTACGTACGACCACTGTTTTGGTTCTGTGCGCCACCTGATTCTCTCTACACAGTGGGATATGCATGGTATGGATAGATAGAGATCTCGAGGAAATCGCGGAGGCCACCAACTTTTGGCTCAATTTTACATTGACTAGTTACTCTACGAGTTCTGTTACACAGAGCACCAACTATTGGTGTAATCCGTTGCAGCTAGTTTTAAGCTGTCGTTTAGCTCGGTTGACAAGATTTCCAGAGGGTGGGTCCTGCTTGTGAGTTTAGCATTTTCTTTAAAAAATGAGTGAGTGAACAAAAATCATTTCCTACAAAACATGTGTTCCAAATGACTTGAAGTTTTCGTGGAACAATCCAGGTTGCATGTATGATTTACTGGATTCATTTTGCATTTTTATTGAGATGTTCAAATTTTTGAACCAAAACTTTGAAAGTGATTAGAAATTTATAGTGCATACATTAAAAAAAATCAAGCTTTGTAAAGGCTGGTCAAGTTTATAGAGAGACTTATCTACATATACAATACAAAATAATACCCCGTCCTTCACGTATTATAGTGTGCATTGGTATTCGCAAACTCAAGCTTCAAAAACTTTGACCAACTTTATATAAAAACGATATAAATCTACAAATACTAAATATATTGCATGGAAATCTAATGGTATTCATTTGGTATTCTGGATGTCAACAATGCCTTTGTAATTTTGATCAAACTTTACACGGTTTGGCTTAAAAATCCAAAACACAATGTATTAATGGATAGTGCGTTTATCATTAGATACATCATGAAACATATACTTTTATATTATATTATTTTAGTATTACTATTTTGATACTTTTCTCCATAAACTTGATTAAGGCCCTAGAACACCGAATATTCTAGAAACAACACGCAACCCAAGACACCTTTTCCAAGTAAGACTTTAATTATTTCATGAAAATAGTAACACCCACTTATTCCATTATTTTGAAATGATGAAAAAAATTATGTAATATTTCTACATTTGGGGCTTATTTGGTTCAGAGGATTTTTATTTAGAAAAAAAGGGAATTTATGCTTAAGACATTTTGTAATGTCAATTGTGATCTATGGGATTATCCTCTCAATTCTTTTTTTGGAGAATTACTTTTGTAGTGTATATTCCGAAGAAATTTTCCATCGGCTCAATTTTTAAAATCTTTGGGTTTTTAAAAAATGTAGTAATGGCGCAACATTTTGTGTATACTTTTAAGCTTACTTTTGTGATTGATGATTGGACAGTGTTGCATTGAACTCATTTTATAATCTCTTGTGCAAAATAACCATGTATAAAAATGGTTACTTAAATACTAAAATGAGACAATGGTCAGAAATGAGATTGTTTCCAATTGTCCAATTTTTCTTGTAGTAGACCTAAAAATATTAAGAGAAAATATGGGTTAAACTTATTGTGTAAAATAAACAGAATAATTTGATTTTGGCATGCTCAATGCATACATCATAATACATGTACATCGACTGGTCAAAGTATGAAATATCTATTGTGTGTTTAATTATATATCTTATTATTTCTGAGCGAATGGAGCACTGCACTGCCGATATTTTCTTTGTTGTCTATATTCACATATTTGAGACCAATAATCATAGACATACAAGCAGTTTTTGTACAAACTAAATCTATATGCTAACTTGTCATCTTTCCTACTAAACCTCTTTGGGCTTTGGCTGCTACTATTTTCTAAATAGCCTTATACTTTTATCAACATGAGGTCATGGTCCATATCATTAGGGATAATAAACCCAACATGCTATCCCCTCCAACCTTATACCAAGTTCTGAAGGGAAAAAAACCATGGAGGGCTTATATTAGATTTTTTAGCCTCCCGGCACCAAACACTCATGTTTTGTCCCCCCCCCCTTAGTTTTTTTTCTACCTCTCCAGTGATGTTATCTCCTCTATAAGTTACGTGAATTTAGTCAAGTTCCATATCTACAAACTTGGTGAAACATAGTAACATATTTAGAGAATTGTTGAAACTTAATTTTCTATGAGAAACTTAGTTTCATGGAAAACCCTAAAAGTTGGAGTATGGAATTGAAAGATTTTAATATAATACAAGGTTCTTTGTATTATGTCAGCATCCTAGCAGTCAATTTTACATTCAAAAATAAGAGAAACATGGAGAGAAAGCATGTTTCATTGTTAGCTACTTATACCGTGCTATCCTTTAGCTACGTCTTTGGTGGCGTTGTCGCCCAGAGGCAGATCTTGGAAATAATTGGGGGGGGGGGTGCAAATGTTAAAAAAGAGCATTTGGGGGTAAAAAGAATAACTTTTTTCAAGCCCCTCCAAAAAAATCCTTCACAGAGTGGTCCGAGGCTGGGGGACATTGCCCCTGACTTCGACATAGCTCCGCTAGTGTGGTCGCCGCTTGATTATGTATATCCTTTCTGGTGAGAACCCATTGGTACATTCATACGTACAAGAAATGTTTCTTTTTCTTCGCATTGCCTGATCCCAGACAGTGAGATATGTATGGACAGTTATGTCTCGAAGAAATTGCACAAACTACCAACTATAGAGATTAACTATCTGCTTCCATGTGTTTGTTGTAGAGAACACCATCTATTGGTGTAATCCATTCTAGCTAGATCAAATCCACTGTTTAGCTTGGATGAAACAATTTCTAACAATCGGGTTCCGCCTATATATTATTCATATATTTTTGGCAATTTTGAAATTCCAACCAAAATATCTAATGAGCCAATTCAATATAAAATCATTTACCCTAAAACATGTGGTCCAAATGAGCCAAGAAATTCCAAAACAACAAGGGGTGCATATATGATTTACAATAAAAAAATCATATTTTTTATATGTTTGAATATTGAACCAAAACTTTGAAATTGATTTAAAATTTCTCATGTGACCTATGTTTTTGTCACATTTGAATTTATAAGAAGAATCCAAATGTTAGAAATCATGTCAACCAAGTTAAATGATAGAGGATTTGAGCCATTTATAACTTATTACGCCAGTGTTCCATACAATGAACTCTTATAGTAGGTAGTTTGTGCAAAATAGGCCCTAATATTGCGTGTTTTATGTAATTTCCTTATAGATCTATGGACAGTCATTTACATCCGTCAAAGATTTCCCCAAGGTACGTTGCCACTATTTGTGGAAAAAATTTATTTGTTACTCAACAAGCAATTTTTTATTTCTTATTATCTTTTTAACTAAACCTCATTTTGGTCACTACTCATACCACATGAGACTACACTGCATATAATTTTCTAATGAACATTCAATATTTGTAAAGTTTATCAATTTTATAGACAAATTTATCTACGTATTCCATACTACATAATTATTATTAGATACATTGCAAATTATATTTTATATTGCATTTGTTTTTATTACTGATGATGATATTTTCTGTGTAAGCTTAGTCAAACTTTATGAAGTTTTCCTTTCAAACATAATAGAAACTATATTTTTGAAAAGAATGGAATAATTTGGAAATAAAATAAGTAAAATCAGTCGAGATTCAAAAGTACCAAGTAGTTCTGTAGCACGGCAAAGCTACAAGATTGATAAACAAGGCAAACACACTTGGGGTGGGGGCATGCATGTGTAACACCCTAAAATTTTCCAAATTTTTGAATGTTCTTAAATATTATTAAGTTGAATTTTCTCATGGATTTATAACCTTTTGAAGAACTTGTTGAAATTGTTCTTAATCTAGTTTTGACACCTTTCTAAGGAGTGGACAAACCTGACTATCCAAAATATATAAATTGAGTCAAGTTCAGACTTCGGTTTTAGAGCACTAAATCAATTTCTAAAAGAGATGGTATAAAATGACTTTCTTAATGCCAAGGATAGTATATTTTGACTCATTTTATTTTTGTTTGAGCCATTTGGATATTTTTCAATTCGATGTGCAATAAAGTGAGAGGAGATAATATGAATTCTCCAATTATTAAGTTGGGGACAATTAAATCCGGATTTATAAGCATATTTGGACTATATAATACTTAGGGCTATTTCCACAAATCCGAAGGAAAGGAAAAGATAGAAGATAATATGTCTTGTTGACCATATTAAGATGGAAATGCTTTAAATACCACTTCATGCATTTCGAATCTTCAAAACAATTTACAAGAACGATAAAAACACTAAAAGTATATTGGGGGGACTAATAAGTTACATATTAAGTTTTAAATTTTTAAAACTAATTTTAAAATTGAACAAATGGGCTAGAATCCATTTTTCGGCTCTATATAGACATTTCTATATTTTTATGCTTTTTGTGGATATTTAGGAATTAATTTTGCAATTTTTAGGATATTTATATATATTCCTGGATAGATTTTAAGTAGGAAATTATGTTCTGTTACCCTATTGCCCATGGGCATAATTGACTGTATCGATAACTTCACTCAAAGCTTGCTTGGCCTTGTCGGCACAGACCCAACCGACGCACGTTCTCGCGCTCTCCTTCGCTCAGACCCTTTGCTAGTCACCCACTCCATTTCACTTTCAATGACAACCCGGGAACATGCATGCTTCTTCCTCCTTGGCATGGAATTCCCCAAATCACAACGACATAACACCTTCGGGCTGAAACCCTAACCAAATAAATTCAAAATTCAATCATATTTGTTCCCCTTGTATAAAATGGCTTTAAGCTAAAAGACGTAGCCACCCTTTGATACTACTTTGCATATAGTACTAAGTTTATTATTATTGTGGTGTAACTTGAAAGTGCGTTCCATGTACTTACCTGCAAACTGTCATGTTGCAGATTATATCAACAAAGAATAAACAAAGTGTATTTATGTTCAAGTGCGCACTCAATTTCCATGGGGCCTTGAGAGACGTCTATGGGTTTTAAGTAATAGAAATGTTCTTGTTTTTTAGCAGGAAGACAACAGGGGAGGCTCCCACCATTATAACATTATAAATAAACTAAATATTTACAAGGCCATGGGCATTTGCCAAGTAGGGGGTAAGGGTAGATTACAGTGTACATACAAGTCAAGTTACTATGGAATTAATAAAAGAGTCTAGAAATCACGCAAATTAGAGGAGACCCAAAACTTAAGCTAGCTCAAGCTCTCCCTAAAGAGATTTGGCCAAACATTTAAGGAGGGGGACACCATCAAAATATTTTTTGCTTCTCTGTTTCCATATATTCCAAAAAAATGTTCTTGTTCTTGGTACTTCATATTGTATTGTGTATGATAGCCAATGATCCATGACTGCTCGAGTTAAAGCACTGAGACATGGACCCTACTAGCTAGGTCATTATCGTTAAAACACATGATATACGTCATGCATCATTGGCACCTATCACACCCACGACTTTGCAACTCTGACCATACTACATGAAAGCCTTGGAACGTCGAATAATCTAGCAACAACATGAAACATAAGAAACCTTTTCCCCGGTGAGACTATCGCTAGTTCGTGAAAATAGTAACACCCAGATAGTCCTTTCTTAATCGAACAATAAATTTTAATATTTGTACTTTTAGGGTTTCTGTGGGTCATCGAATTTATATAAAAAGCTTATGGTTTACGTTTAAGAAATTTACATACATGGGTTGTGATACATGTAGTTATAACCTTTAACACTTTTTGGAGATTCATATATTACGTAAGAAATTGTCCATTGGCTCAAACTTTCATAAGTAGAACAACCCTTTGTACACATTTTTAAGCTTAGGTTTGTGGTTGATAATTGGATAGTGTTACACTGAACTCATTTATATAATCTCCTATGGAAAATAACTATGAATAAAAAATGGTTACTCAAATGGTAAAATGAGTCAAAATTTCAAAAAATGAAACAGTTTCTGTCTAAAAATGAAATACCGATCAAACAGTATTGCCTTGATTTTTGTTTTATTTCACAAATACATAAAGTTTTTTGTATCATTGTATTGGAAGAAGGATTAGGCTATAGAAATTATAGATGATGTCTCCATTCCATAATTTAGCGCATGTTGATTTTTCTAGAAGTCAAACCTCATAGTTTCTTAGGTGATAGAAAACATGTCAAATTTGGCTGAAAACTTCATGATGCATAGTTTCATATCAAAAACTTGCTGAAACTTTGTTTTGTGTCAGAAACTTAGTTTCATAGCGAAATCCCAATAAATAGGACTATGGGTTGATTTAAATAAAATACAAGATTCCCTTTGCAACATGTCAGCATCCTACCAATAACTTTTCCTTTCAGCAAAAATAAAGCAATAACTTTTCCATTCAAAAGTTGGAGGAGCACAGGAGAATACAGTGCACATATACGTTCTTGCAATGAATGAAAATTTTCTACGTATCACCACCTTCACCTCTTCATTATCCCAAAGAGGACCCCCAACCTTTTGTTCTTCCATCTTATAAGTATCTGAGGAAGACAAGGCCCTGACGGGCTCTGGCAACAAACCGAGGGTGCAACATATTCATCGGCTGCCGATGAGGCGTTGATAGCAGCCCATGTCCACACGTAAGTTGTTCCTCTTGTTCCTCCTCTAGATTACCCATATTTCCTTGTTGATCGATTATTGTTGGGGATATAGCTCCGAGGTGTGACCCGCCCGGGAGGGGCCGGGTTACACCGTTGGCAGTTTAATATGAAGAAGGTCCAAGGAGACCCAAGGTGTGAAGACGGCGGCTCATGGAAGCAGGCCTGGTAAAGGCCCAAGACCGGGGCCTATGAAGCGTCGTATGATGACTTGCCCTATAAGGCATGACTAGTTAGAAACAGAGCCGTCCACGCTATGTGAGCCAACTGGGACTCTGTAAGCCTCCGGGTCTCGACTTGTGTATATAAAGGCGAAACCCGGTGGCGGGTTAACTCAGGAGATAATCAATTGAGAACTAGGTCAAGCGTATTCCCTCCCTTGTAATCGAAACTCAAGCAATACTAATAGAAGAAGGAGTAGGCTTTTACCTCATTGAGAGGGGCCGAACCTGGGCAAACCATTTGTGTCTTTTGTTCCCGTTCAACCCCTTCAAGCTACCTACGTTGCGATGGCTCCACACCTAAGTCCTTTTGCTAGGACATCTGTCGTGACAAATCCACGACACAAATGTTGTGATAGATATCTTCACACAAAATTGTTGCACAAGTGGTTGCCTCATATTAATGACGACCAAGTATCAACAAATTAGCACATGACGATTACATATTCTGGTATTGGATTTCTCTGTTGTTCTTGCATGTAAGGCATCTTTTTTTGTCAAAATTGCTATGTGTAGGTAGATCATAAAATATAATGAGGCTTCTAGTGTTTGAAATTATTGTATTATCTTGAAATTCACATATATACTTAGTATGAACTTGTGGTGGCAGCGTGCGGCGGTGAGGGGCAAGACATGACTGTTTGTTAGGCCCACTAATCCCATCTCGCACTAGGTCCGCTAAAATGGTAGGGCCGGTCTGCTTGCTTTGAAACCTATCGATTGGAATTATCAGAAGAAAAAGGTGGTTGATTTTTCCTCATGTGAGGCATAATACATACCGAAAAGAACGACAACTTTGTGAAGGTGCATGTAGCTAAAACTACATCCAACCAACATTGCAAACCACTGAAGATCGATGACTGGGCTAAAATCCTATTGTGCAAAAAATCGATTAATCATGTGAGGAGATAGCACATACGCACAATTTCCACTACATCTAAGAGTGAACTAAAAAGATGAAGATCAAATTTCAGCATATGAACAAGCAGAAAGACCAGCTTGTTGATACTCTCACTGACATCCTCAAAGATAGAAGTTTACCGAGATGAGGATGAGAGTCAGAGTGCAAGCCATGGAAACGAAATGAGGCAACAAGACCAAGGAGCTGAATTTAATTTTTAATCTCATTGTTGGAGTTTGCACATGATTAGAAGTAGGGGTCTATCCTAATATAGGCATGTATATAAACACCGACGGGGTTTCTTCTTGTATAACAACAAAAATTAAATAATAAACCATAGATATTGTCCATGCCTATGGCAATTGAAAAGGTCTCCTACGTGACCAACAATTTCGCAGAGACATAAATGAAAGAAAAGGCTTTTAACAAGTTCATGTTCCAGAAGCTATACGTACAAAAATCAATCAATGTGAGGCATAATACATACCGAAAAGAACGACAACTTTGTGAAGGTGCATGTAGCTAAAACTACATCCAACCAACATTGCAAACCACTGAAGATCAATGACTGGGCTAAAATCCTATTGTGCAAAAAATCGATCAATCATGTGAGGAGATAGCACATACGCACAATTTCCACTACATCTAAGAGTGAACTAAAAAGATGAAGATCAAATTTCAGCATATGAACAAGCAGAAAGACCAGCTTGTTGATACTCTCACTGACATCCTCAAAGATAGAAGTTTACCGAGATGAGGATGAGAGTCAGAGTGCAAGCCATGGAAACGAAATGAGGCAACAAGACCAAGGAGCTGAATTTAATTTTTAATCTTGTTGTTGGAGTTTGCACATGATTAGAAGTAGGGGTCTATCCTAATATAGGCATGTATATAAACACCGACGGGGTTTCTTCTTGTATAACAACAAAAATTAAATAATAAACCATAGATATCGTCGATGCCTATGGCAATTGAAAAGGTCTCCTACGTGACCAACAATTTCGCAGAGACATAAATGAAAGAAAAGGCTTTTAACAAGTTCATGTTCCAGAAGCTATACGTACAAAAATCAATCAATGTTTTTTGGAGTGGCAGTTTTGCGCGCAATGTCTATTACGTTACACTATCGAATCTATATGTTTTCGTCTCACAGGTCTGTCGCACAGGTGACGGTTCTAGGTCCCTCCAGCAGGTGAGGGTAGGTTCTCGCCAGAGTTCACAGGCGAATCTAATTTTGATCCATTCTTCCACACACCCACAACACCAGATCTAATCCCAAATCATTTCCCAGTTGAGCCGTGAATCAATTCAGGCCAAGTTCTCACGCCGTTGTGCTGATTCCCCACACCCCAACTGAATTAGGGAGTGCACAAGCTCGGGTTTGTCATCCTCTGTTCAGAGATATTTCCCCTCGTTTCATTCCCATCCCCACCAAGACCTTGCATCTAGTCAACTGTGCTAGGGCGAGCTCCTAATTTCAACTCTAGCACACCAGCTGGGAGGAGGTTTGGAGGCGAAGGATAGGCGGCGGGAGGGGCCGCACGAGGCGGCGCCGAAGGAGGGCGGAGGACAGAAGCGGGCAAACAAAGGGAGCGACAACAAGGTCAGTATGGAAGGAGTACAAAAGAAACTTCAATCCTTGAAGCTATCTGAATCTGAAAGGAGAGGAGTCAAGCTCAACAGAAGAGGAACATGTCCAGATTTCTTTGATAAGCCAAAAGCAGTAGGGAAATTGTTGTCAGACAGACCAGCAAGAGCGGACGCTCTGGTAAGTACTTTAGGCTGGATCTGGTGCCCTTTTAAGGGAATAGAGTGCAAGGACTTAGGCATGAACAGATTTCTATTCTCTTTTCGAGAAGAAGGAGGGAAAATTAAAGCCTTAAATAGTGGCCCATGGATGTTTAACAAGTGCTTGATTGTGATAGAAGATTTCAAGCCAACTAAATCACTAGACGAGTATGAGTTCAAATTTATCCCGATTTGGGTCAGAGTTGATGGTATGCCCATGGGTGTTATGAACAGGGAGTCCGGAGAAACTATAGGGCAACAGATTGGAGAAGTCCTGGATGTGGATGTCGATGAAAATGGACTAGCTCCAGGGAGTTTCATGAGGATCAAAGTACGGCTGGACATCACCAAGCCGTTGATGAGAGGCATAAAAGTAGACTTCGACGAAGAGGAAGAAGAAGAATTGGTTTATGATGAAATGATAGGGAAGAAGAACAAAGAACAAACAGAGGAAGGGCGAAAGGAAAAGGAGGATAAATTCATCTCCTTTAAGTACGAGTTTTTACCAGACTTTTGCTATGCGTGCGGCGTAATTGGGCATAGTGATAGAGCATGCAGAGCAAAAACTAAAGCGAAAAAAGGAGAATATGGTCCATGGCTGAAAGCTGAAATTTTTAGGAGGAACCCAAGTGATGAAGAAAAAAGTAAAGGACCTTCTGAAAGGGCAAGCAGCTGGAGAAGCAATAGTAGTGGTAACAGGGGAAAGTTACATGGTAGTGAGGCCATCTCATGGAGGAAGAGCTCTGTTGAAGGTGAAGGAATTGCTGGCTCACACCCTAAGGAAGAAAAAGAGGTCACAAGTCCCTTGAGGCTGAAAAAGGACATCACTGATCAACAATCCAAAGGAAAAAAAATTAGACTTTGAGAAGGTTGGTAGAGAGCCGACAAGCAAGCAAAGCGGATATGACTCCTTAACTGAAATGCAGGAAAAGGGGACAAACGAGGAAGAACAAATGAATATTGACAAAGAAGGGGGGAAATTTACATGGTTGTTTCCCAAGAGTCAGGGGAAGGAGAGGTCGACAAAATTGGGAAACAACCGAAGATGAATGAAGCTGCAACCAAAGATATAACGCAGCAGGTGGAGGAGGAAGCAGGGGTAAAACCGAAGAATTTGAGGAATTGTGCAAATGAGGGAGACACTCCAGAAGAGAAGAAGAAAGGAAGGAAAGTTAAATTAATTAAACATGATAGGCTGAAGGTGAATCAGACACAACTTGAGACAACTCCAAAGACAAAGAAACGATCTGCAGATGACATGGAGATTGATGAGGGGCTAGAGTTGGAAAAGAAGATGAGGATGGATGTGGAGCCAGCTGAAAATTTGGTTGTGAGAGGACGTCATGAAACAAACACGATGGCGGAAGAACCAAAGCTAATTGCAAAAGCGGGATTGGCGGACCAATCCCGCAGGGCCCAATGAGGATCACGGTGTGGAACTGCCGGGGGTTGGGGAACGGCCCGGCAGTGAGAGGGCTTCTGGATGTGCAGAAGCAGGAGGACCCTGACCTTCTCTTTTTATTAGAAACCAAACTTGATAAAAGGGGAATGGAAAGTCTCAAATGGAAGTTGGGAATGAGTAACTTGGTGGCAAGGGACTGTGAAGGAAAAAGTGGCGGGTTAGCATTATTGTGGAAGAAGGAAATAAAGGTAGAGCTCCACAATTATTCTAGATACCATATTGATGTGGAGATTGAAGGAAATATGCCCTAGAGGCAATAATAATGTTATTATTTTATTTCCTTATATCATGATAAATGTTTATTATTCATGCTAGAATTGTATTATCCAGAAACATAATACTTGTGTGAATACATAGACAAACTAAACGTCACTAGTATGCCTCTACTTGACTAGCTCGTTAATCAAAGATGGTTATGTTTCCTAACCATAGACATGTGTTGTCATTTGATTAACGGGATCACATTATTAGGAGAATGATGTGATTGACATGACCCATTCCATTAGCTTAGCACCCGATCATTTAGTATGTTGCTATTGCTTTCTTCATGACTTATACATGTTCCTATAACTATGAGATTATGCAACTCCCGTTTGCCGAAGGAACACTTTGTGTGCTACCAAATGTCACAACGTAACTGGGTGATTATAAAGGAGCTCTACAGGTGTCTCCAAAGGTAAATGTTGGGTTGGCGTATTTCGAGATTAGGTTTTGTCACTCCGATTGTCCGAGAGGTATCTCTGAGCCCTCTCGGTAATGCACATCACATAAGCCTTGCAAGAATTGCAACTAATGAATTATTTACGAGATGATGTATTACGAAACGAGTAAAGAGACTTGCCGGTAACGAGATTGAACTAGGTATTGAGATACCGACGATCGAATCTCGGGCAAGTAACATACCGATGACAAAGGGAACAACGTATGTTGTTATGCGGTCTGACCGATAAAGATCTTCGTAGAATATGTGGGAGCCAATATGAGCATCCAGGTTCCGCTATTGGTTATTGACCGGAGACATGTCTCGGTCATGTCTACATTGTTCTCGAACCCGTAGGGTCCGCATGCTTAAGGTTTCGATGACAGTTATAGTATGAGTTTATGAGTTTTGATGTACCGAAGTTAGTTCGGAGTCCCGGATGTGATAACGGACATGACGAGGAGTCTCGAAATGGTCGAGACATAAAGATTGATATATCGGACGGCTATATTCGGACACCGGAAGTGTTCCGGATGATTTCAAAGAAAACCAGAGTGCCGGAGGGTTACCGGAACCCCCCCCCCCCCCCCCCGGAGAAGTAATGGGCCTCATGGGCCCTAGTGGAGAGAGAGAGGGGCGGGCAGGGTGGGCCGCGCGCCCCCTCCCCCTCTAGTCCGAATTGGACTAGGAGAAGGGGGGCGGTGCCCCCCCTTTCCTTCTCCCTCTCCCCCTTCCTTTCCCCCTCCTAGCTAGTAGGAGTAGGAAAGAGGGGAGTCCTACTCCTACTAGGAGGAGGACTCCTCCTCCTTGGAGCGCCCTAGGGCCGGCCGGCCTCCTCCCCTTGCTCCTTTATATACGGGGGCAGGGGCACCCCTAGACACACAAGTTGATCCACGTGATCGTTTTCTTAGCCGTGTGTGGTGCCCCCTTCCACCATACTCCTCGATAATATTGTAGCGGTGCTTAGGCGAAGCCCTGCGACGGTAGAACATCAAGATCGTCACCACACCGTTGTGCTGACGGAACTCTTCCCCAACACTTTGCTGGATCGGAGTCCGGGGATCATCATCGAGCTGAACGTGTGCTAAAACTCGGAGGTGCCATAGTTTCGGTGCTTGATTGGTCGGGTCGTGAAGACGTACGACTACATCAACCGCGTTGTCATAATGCATCCGCTGTCGGTCTATGAGGGTACGTAGATCACACTCTGCCCTCTCGTTGCTATGCATCACCATGATCTTGCGTGTGCGTAGGAAAATTTTTGAAATTACTATGTTCCCCAACAGTGGTATCAGAGCCTAGGTTTTATATGTTGATGTTATATGCACGAGTAGAACACAAGTGAGTTGTGGGCGATATAAGTCATACTGCTTACCAGCATGTCATACTTTGGTTCGGCGGTATTGTTGGATGAAGCGGCCCGGACCGACATTACGCGTACGCTTACGCGAGACTGGTTCTACCGACGTGCTTTGCACACAGGTGGCTGGCGGGTGTCAGTTTCTCCAACTTTAGTTGAACCAAGTGTGGCTATGTCCGGTCCTTGCGAAGGTTAAAACAGCACCAACTTGACAAACTATCGTTGTGGTTTTGATGCGTAGGTAAGATTGGTTCTTGCTTAAGCCCGTAGAAGCCACATAAAACTTGCAACAACAAAGTAGAAGACGTCTAACTTGTTTTTGTAGGGCATGTTGTGATGTGATATGGTCAAGACATGATGCTAAATTTTATTGTATGAGATGATCATGTTTTGTAACCAAGTTATCGGCAACTGGCAGGAGCCATATGGTTGTCGCTTTATTGTATGCAATGCAATTGCGCTGTAATGCTTTACTTTATCACTAAGCGGTAGCGATAGTCGTGGAAGCATAAGATTGGCGTGACGACAATGATGCTACGATGATGATCAAGGTGTCGCGCCGGTGACAATGGTGATCATGACGGTGCTTCGAAGATGGAGATCACAAGAACAAGATGATGATGGCCATATCATATCACTTATATTGATTGCATGTGATGTTTATCTTTTATGCATCTTATCTTGCTTTGTTTGACGGTAGCATTTTAAGATGATCTCTCACTAATTATCAAGAAGTGTTCTCCCTGAGTATGCACCGTTGCGAAAGTTCTTCGTGCTGAGACACCATGTGATGATCGGGTGTGATAGGCTCTACGTTCAAATACAACGCATGCAAAACAGTTGCACACGCAGAATACTCAGGTTCTACTTGACGAGCCAAGCATATACAGATATGGCCTCGGAACACGGAGACCGAAAGGTCGAGCGTGAAGCATATAGTAGATATGATCAACATAGTGATGTTCACCAATGAAACTACTCCATCTCACGTGATGATCGGACATGGTTTAGTTGATTTGGATCACGTAATCACTTAGAGGATTAGAGGGATGTCTATCTAAGTGGAGTTCTTTAGTAATATGATTAATTGAACTTCAATTTATCATGAACTTGGTACCTGATAGTATCTTGCTTGTTTATGTTTGATTGTAGATAGATGGCCTGTGCTGTTGTTTCATTGAATTTTAATGCGTTCGTTGAGAAAGCAAAGTTGAAAGATGATGGTAGCAATTACACGGACTGGGTCCGTAACTTGAGGATTATCCTCATTGCTGCACAGAAGAATTATGTCCTGGAAGCACCTCTGGGTGCCAGGCCTGCTGCTGGAGCAACACCAGATGTTATGAATGTCTGGCAGAGCAAAGCTGATGACTACTCGATAGTTCAGTGTGCCATGCTTTACGGCTTAGAATCGGGACTTCAACGACGTTTTGAACGTCATGGAGCATATGAGATGTTCCAGGAGTTGAAGTTAATATTTCAAGCAAATGCCCGGATTGAGAGATATGAAGTCTCCAATAAGTTCTATAGCTGCAAGATGGAGGAGAACAGTTCTGTCAGTGAGCATATACTCAAAATGTCTGGGTATAATAATCACTTGATTCAATTGGGAGTTAATCTTCCAGTTGATTGCGTCATTGACAGAATTCTCCAATCACTGCCACCTAGCTACAAGAGCTTCGTGATGAACTATAATATGCAAGGGATGAATAAGACTATTCCCGAGCTCTTCGCAATAATGAAAGCTGCGGAGGTAGAAATCAAGAAGGAGCATCAAGTGTTGATGGTCAACAAGACCACTAGTTTCAAGAAAAAGGGAAAAGGGAAGAAGAAGGGGAACTTCAAAAAGAACAGCAAGCAAGTTGATGATCAAGAGAAGAAACCCAAATCTGGACCTAAGCCTGAAACTGAGTGCTTCTACTGCAAGCAGACTGGTCACTGGAAGCGGAACTGCCCCAAGTATTTGGCGGATAAGAAGGATGGCAAGGTGAACAAAGGTATATGCGATATACATGTTATTGATGTGTACCTTACTAATGCTCGCAGTAGCACCTGGGTATTTGATACTAGTTCTGTTGCTAACATTTGCAACTCGAAACAGGGACTGCGGATTAAGCGAAGATTGGCTAAGGATGAGATGACGATGCGCGTGGGAAATGGTTCCAAAGTCGATGTGATCGCGGTCGGCACGCTACCTCTACATCTACCTTCGGGATTAGTATTAGACCTAAATAATTGTTATTTGGTGCCAGCATTGAGCATGAACATTATATCTGGATCTTGTTTGATGCGAGACGGTTATTCATTTAAATCAGAGAATAATGGTTGTTCTATTTATATGAGTAATATCTTTTATGGTCATGCACCCATGAAGAATGGTCTATTCTTATTAAATCTCGATAGTAGTGACACACATATTCATAATGTTGAAGCCAAAAGATGCAGAGTTGATAATAATAGTGCAACTTATTTGTGGCACTGCCGTTTAGGTCATATCGGTATAAAGCGCATGAACAAACTCCATACTGATGGACTTTTGGAACCACTTGATTATGAATCACTTGGTACTTGCGAACCGTGCCTTATGGGCAAGATGACAAAAACACTGTTCTCCGGTAGTATGGAGAGAGCAATAGATTTGTTGGAAATCATACATACAGATGTATGTGGTCCGATGAATGTTGAGGCTCGTGGTGGATATCGTTATTTTCTCACTTTCACAGATGATTTAAGCAGATATGGGTATATCTACTTAATGAAACATAAGTCTGAAACATTTGAAAAGTTCAAAGAATTTCAGAGTGAAGTTGAAAATCATCGTAACAAGAAAATAAAATTCCTACGATCTGATTGTGGAGGAGAATATTTGAGTTACGAGTTTGGTGTACATTTGAAACAATGTGAAATAGTTTCGCAACTCACGCCACCCGGAACACCACAGCGTAATGGTGTGTCCGAACGTCGTAATCGTACTTTACTTGATATGGTGCGATCTATGATGTCTCTTACTGATTTACCGCTATCGTTTTGGGGTTATGCTCTAGAGACAGCCGCATTCACGTTAAATAGGGCACCATCAAAATCCGTAGAGACGACGCCTTATGAACTGTGGTTTGGCAAGAAACCAAAGTTGTCGTTTCTGAAAGTTTGGGGCTGCGATGCTTATGTGAAAAAGCTTCAACCTAATAAGCTCGAACCCAAATCGGAGAAATGTGTCTTCATAGGATATCCGAAGGAGACTATTGGATACACCTTCTATCACAGATCTGAAGGCAAGACTTTTGTTGCTAAATTCGGAAACTTTCTAGAGAAAGAGTTTCTCTCGAAAGAAGTGAGTGGGAGGAAAGTAGAACTTGATGAGGTGACTGTACCTGCTCCCTTATTGGAAAGTAGTACATCACAAAAACCGGTTTCTGTGACACCTACACCAATTAGTGAGGAAGCTAATGATGATGATCATGAAACTTCAGAACAAGATACTAATGAACCTCGTAGATCAACCAGAGTAAGATCCGCACCAGAGTGGTACGGTAATCCTGTTCTGGAAGTCATGCTACTAGATCATGATGAACCTACGAACTATGGAGAAGCGATGGTGAGCCCAGATTCCGCAAAATGGATTGAAGCCATGAAATCTGATATGGGATCCATGTATGAGAACAAAGTGTGGACTTTGGTTGACTTGCCCAAAGATCGGCAAGCAATTGCGAATAAATGGATCTTCAAGAAGAAGACTGACGCTGACGGTAATGTTACTGTCTACAAAGCTCGACTTGTCGCAAAAGGTTTTCGACAAGTTCAAGGGATTGACTACGATGAGACCTTCTCACCCGTAGCGATGCTTAAGTCTGTCCGAATCATGTTAGCAATTGCCGCATTTTATGATTATGAAATATGGCAGATGGATGTCAAAACTGCATTCTTGAATGGATTTCTGGAAGAAGAGTTGTATATGATGCAGCCGGAAGGTTTTGTCGATCCAAAGGGAGCTAACAAAGTGTGCAAGCTCCAGCGATCCATTTATGGACTGGTGCAAGCCTCTCGGAGTTGGAATAAACGCTTTGATAGTGTGATCAAAGCATTTGGTTTTGTACAGACTTTTGGAGAAGTTTGTATTTACAAGAAAGTGAGTGGGAGCTCTGTAGCATTTCTGATATTATATGTAGATGACATATTACTAATCGGAAATGATATAGAATTTCTGGATAGCATAAAGGGATACTTGAATAAGAGTTTTTCAATGAAAGACCTCGGTGAAGCTGCTTACATATTGGGCATTAAGATCTATAGAGATAGATCAAGATGATTAATTGGACTTTCACAAAGCACATACCTTGACAAAATTTTGAAGAAGTTCAAAATGGATCAAGCAAAGAAAGGATTCTTGCCTGTGTTACAAGGTGTGAAATTGAGTAAGACTCAATGCCCGACCAATGCAAAAGATAGAGAGAAAATGAAAGATGTTCCCTATGCTTCAGCCATAGGCTCTATCATGTATGCAATGCTGTGTACCAGACCTGATGTGTGTCTTGCTATAAGTCTAGCAGGGAGGTACCAAAGTAATCCAGGAGTGGATCACTGGACAGCGGTCAAGAACATCCTGAAATACCTGAAAAGGACTAAGGATATGTTTCTCATATATGGAGGTGACAAAGAGCTCATCGTAAATGGTTACGTTGATGCAAGCTTTGACATTGATCCGGACGATTCTAAATTGCAAACCGGATACGTGTTTACATTAAACGGTGGAGCTATCAGTTGGTGCAGTTCTAAATAGAGCGTTGTGGCGGGATCTTGTGAAGCGGAGTACATAGCTGCTTCGGAAGCAGCAAACGAAGGAGTCTGGATGAAGGAGTTCATATCTGATCTAGGTGTCATACCTAGTGCATCGGGTCCAATGAAAATCTTTTGTGACAATACTGGTGCAATTGCCTTGGCAAAGGAATCCAGATTTCACAAGAGAACCAAGAACATCAAGAGACGCTTCAATTCCATCCGGGATCTAGTCCAGGTGGGAGACATAGAGATTTGCAAGATACATACGGATCTGAATGTTGCAGACCCATTGACTAAGCCTCTTCCACGAGCAAAACATGATTAGCACCAAAGCTCCATGGGTGTTAGAATCATTACTGTGTAATCTAGATTATTGACTCTAGTGCAAGTGGGAACTGAAGGAAATATGCCCTAGAGGCAATAATAATGTTATTATTTTATTTCCTTATATCATGATAAATGTTTATTATTCATGCTAGAATTGTATTATCCGGAAACATAATACTTGTGTGAATACATAGACAAACTAAACGTCACCAGTATGCCTCTACTTGACTAGCTCGTTAATCAAAGATGGTTATGTTTCCTAACCATAGACATGTGTTGTCATTTGATTAATGGGATCACATTATTAGGAGAATGATGCGATTGACATGACCCATTCCATTAGCTTAGCACCCGATCGTTTAGTATGTTGCTATTGCTTTCTTCATGACTTATACATGTTCCTATAACTATGAGATTATGCAACTCCCGTTTGCCGGAGGAACACTTTGTGTGCTACCAAACGTCACAAGTAACTGGGTGATTATAAAGGAGCTCTACAGGTGTCTCCAAAGGTAAATGTTGGGTTGGCGTATTTCGAGATTAGGTTTTGTCACTCCAATTGTCAGAGAGGTATCTCTGGGCCCTCTCGTAATGCACATCACATAAGCCTTGCAAGCATTGCAACTAATGAATTAGTTGCGAGATGATGTATTATGAAACGTGTAAAGAGACTTGCCGGTAACGAGATTGAACAAGGTATTGAGATACCGACGATCGAATCTCGGGCAAGTAACATACCGATGACAAAGGGAACAACGTATGTTTATGCGGTCTGACTGATAAAGATCTTCGTAGAATATGTGGGAGCCAATATGAGCATCCAGGTTCCGCTATTGGTTATTGACCGGAGACATGTCTCGGTCATGTCTACATTGTTCTCGAACCCGTAGGGTCCGCACGCTTAAGGTTTCGATGACAGTTATATTATGAGTTTATGAGTTTTGATGTACCGAAGTTAGTTCGGAGTCCCGGATGTGATAACGGACATGACGAGGAGTCTCGAAATGGTCGAGACATAAAGATTGATATATTGGATGGCTATATTCGGACACCGGAAGTGTTCCGGATGATTTCAGAGAAAACCGGAGTGCCGGAGGGTTACCGAACCCCCCCCCCCCCCCGGAGAAGTAATGGGCCTCATGGGCCCTAGTGGAGAGAGAGAGGGGTGGCCAGGGTGGGCCGCGCGCCCCCTCCCCCTCTGGTCCGAATTGGACTAGGAGAAGGGGGGCGGCGCCCCCCTTTCCTTCTCCCTCTCCACCTTCCTTTCCCCCTCCTAGTAGGAGTAGGAAACAGGGGAGTCCTACTCCTACTAGGAGGAGGACTCCTCCTCCTTGGCGCGCCCTAGGGCCGGCCGGCCTCCTCCCCTTGCTCCTTTATATACGGGGGCAGGGGGCACCCCTAGACACACAAGTTGATCCACGTGATCGTTTTCTTAGCCGTGTGCGGTGCCCCCTTCCACCATACTCCTCGATAATATTGTAGCGGTGCTTAGGCGAAGCCCTACGACGGTAGAACATCAAGATCGTCACCATGCTGTCGTGCAGACGGAACTCTTCCCCAACACTTTGCTGGATCGAAGGCCGAGGATTGTCATCGAGCTGAACGTGTGCTAAAACTCGGAGGTGCCGTAGTTTCGGTGCTTGATCAGTCGGGCCGTGAAGACGTGCGACTACATAAACCGCGTTGTCATAACGCTTCCGCTGTCGGTCTACGAGGGTACGTAGATCACACTCTCCCCTCTCGTTGCTATGCATCACCATGATCTTGCGTGTGCGTAGGAAATTTTTTGAAATTACTACGTTCCCCCAACAGAGATAACTGAGGAAGACGGATTTAGATGGAGATTTACTGGAATATATGGAGAACCAGCAAGTGAGAGAAGGAATGTAACATGGAAACTACTAAGCATCCTAAATCAATAGCTCACTCTACCATGGTTGTGTGCAGGAGACTTCAACGAAATCATGTACCTCCATGAGAAGATAGGAGGGCCAGAGAGACCACAAGCAGCCATGGAGAAATTCAGATTCGCACTAGCTGACTGCGGCCTCCGAGACTTGGGCTACACAGGGGATAAGTTTACCTAGCGAAACCATAGTCACACAGCAAACAAATATATCAAAGAAAGATTAGACAGAGCAGTGGGTAACCAAAGATGGTGTCAACGCTTTCCCGCATATAAAATAGTGAATGGAGACCCGAGGCACTCAGATCACCGTCCGGTCACCATATGGGTAGAAGGCAAGGGGAGCTATCCTATGGTAAGGAGACATCTAAACGCATTCAGGTTTGAAGCAAGATGGCTCCAAGAAAAAGAATGCAAAATGTGGTGGAAAATGCTTGGGCTGCTACGAGTCTAAGAGGAAAAAATAATGCATCTGACAAGATACAGGCAGTGGCACGAGAATTAAAGGACTGGGACCACAATGTTCTTGGTGATCTGGACAAAAGGATTAAACACACGAAAGTTGAACTGGAGGGAACCAGAAGAGGTGTCATAAATCAAGAGAGTGTCTCTAGGGAACTTTACTTGAGGGAGAAACTTGACAGACTAGAACATCAAAGGGAAACTCACTGGAAGCAACGTGCACACGTCACGTGGCTGCGTTCAGGCGATAAAAATACAGCTTTTTTCCATGCCTTTGCCTCAGAAAGAAAAAGAAGAAACACAATTGGAAGACTGGAGAGAGAAGATGGCAGATGGGTGGAAGGTGAAGAATCCTTAAAGGAGCATATTGCAGGATATTTTTATAGCCTCTTCTCCTCCTCGGTAGGACAAAACAATGAAACTATTCTGCAAACGGTTACGCCAAGAGTCCATGAAGGAATGAATGAAATCTTATGTGCTGAATACACAGCAGATGAAGTGAGGAAAGCTATGTTTAGTATTGGGGGCCTCAAAGCACCGGGCCCTGATGGGATGCCTGCAATTTTTTTCAAAGAATTTTGGCTAACCGTCGGTGACCAGGTAACAAAGGAAGTGTTGAATGATCTAAACGGAGGGGAAATGCCAGATGGCTGGAATAATACAATGGTGGTGCTAATACGAAAGACACAAACACCAGAAAGCCTGAAAGACTTAAGACCGATAAGCCTCTGCAATGTCCTCTACAAAGTGGTGGCGAAGGTAATATCTAACAGATTGAAAGGAATCTTACCTGACATCATTAGCCTAAATCAAAGTGCATTCGTCCCTGGACGGATGATATCTGATAATATTTTACTTGCATATGAGCTTACACTTTTTTTGCAGAAGAGAAGAAGCGGTGCAAAGGGTTACGCGACTTTAAAGCTTGATATGAGCAAAGCATATGACAGGGTGGAATGGAAGTTTCTGAATGACATGATGATCAAGCTTGGCTTCAACATAAACTGGGTTAGATTGGTTATGAAGTGCATCACCACAATCAAGTACCAAATCAAGGTAAACAAAGACATAACTGATGTAATCATCCCAAAAAGGGGACTTCGTCAGGGAGACCCTCTATCGCCATATCTCTTTCTTATTTGTGCGGAGGGTTTCTCGTCGATGCTTAATGAGGCTGAATTTAATGGAAGGTTGAAGGGAATAAAGATTTGCAGACAAGCCCCAAGTGTCAGCCACCTCCTATTTGCAGATGATCCACTCTTGTTAGTGGAGGCAAGCGAGAGTGTGGCGCATGAAGTGAATAAAATCCTAAGCACATATGAAGCCTGTTCTGGACAGATGATAAATAGGGATAAATCAACCATTCTATTCAGCAAGAACATTGATGGGAGGATAAAGGAGGATATGAAGAGGAACCTAGGGATAAATGTGGAAGGCACCTCGGGAAAGTACTTGGGTCTACCTGTATACATGGGCAAAAATAAAAGAAATACCTTCAATTACTTAAGAGAGAAAGTTTGGAAAAAGATACAAGGCTGGAAGGAAAAACTCCTGTCCAAGGCAGGGAAGGAGGTGCTTATCAAAGATGCAGCTCAGGTGATACCAGTATACACAATGGCATGTTTTGACCTGACCAAATCTTTTTGTGAGGATTTAAGTGCAATGATTGTGCACTACTGGTGGAGTCAGATGGACAAGACAAATAAGATACACTGGGTAAGTCGGGAAGAATTAATGAAGCCAAAAGTGGACGGTGGTCTGGGTTTCAGAAATTTGCACTTCTTCAATCTAGCCATGTTGGCCAGGCAGGCATGGAGAATCCTACAAAATCCCCATTCACTCTGCTCACAAGTCTTGGCTGCTAGATACTTCCCCAATGGCTCAATGCTAGAAGCCACACCAGTAGTAGGTATCTCTTACACATGGCGCAGCATACTAAAAGGGATGCAACTGCTGAAAAAAGGGATTATATGGCGAGTGGGCAATGGTGAGAACATCAAAGTTTGGAGTGATCCTTGGATCCCTAGAGGTAGCACAAGGAGAATTAGCACACCCAGGGGAAGGAATCTCACTACTAAGGTATGTGAACTCATTAACCCCATCACGAACCAGTGGGATGCAGATCTGATCCAACAAATATTCTGGCCAGAAGATGCCCAAGTCATCCTACAAATACCCCTACAAGAACAAACAGGTGATTTCCTTGGATGGAATTATGATAAAAAAGGAGTCTTTTCTGTTAAATCAGCATATAGGGTGGCTGTAGATAGTGCAGCGACAAACTCACCCTCTGGACTAACTTCAAGCTCAAATGCAGAGAGGGAAAACTCAAGCTTCGAATGGAAGAAGTTGTGGGAACTTCCTCTACCAAACAAAGTGCTACACTTCTTGTGGAGAGTTGCAACATACAGCCTTCTGCTATGAACAAAACTACAACGAAAAGGTATCCCTACTGACACCAGATGCCCAATATGCTTGAGACTTGATGAGGATGGGGGTCATATTTTCTTAAAATGCAAAAAAGTGAAAGAACTCTGGAGAGTATCATTACTTGAACACATCAGACTTAAGCTTCTCATCTGTCCAGATTCAAAAACTTTTTGTGAGGAAATATTAGAACTCAAGGAGAAGGAATGCTTAAAAGTTTGTTTCTTATTATGGTTATGGTGGCATGAAAGAAATAAAGCAAACATTGGTGATACAATGAGAACCAGCTCTGAAGTATCATCATCTATTGAGTATCACCTACTTGACTGTATTTCGTCCAGGTCACAAAGAAATGAGCCGAAGAGAAAAATGGAGCAAAAATGGAAGCTGCCTCCTACTGGAACCCTGAAGATAAATACGGATGGGGCCTTCTTTGAAGCACAACATATAGGCGGATGGGGCTTTGCAATTCGAAATGACCATGGCGTTCTATTAGTAGCTGGTGCAGGTAATTTGGAGAACGTCTCAAATCCCCTGCATGCTGAAGCTTCAGCACTACAACAAGCAACTAATATAGCTATTCAGATGGGGTGCCATCAGGTGATGTTCGAGACAGATTCAATGGTACTAAAATAGGCTATCACTACTACAGAGTATGATCTCTCAGAGTTAGGCTCTTTGTTCCAGGATGTTAAATTTCAAATGCATGTGGGCTTAAATGTTGTAGCTGTTGAATATTGTAGTAGAGACTGTAACCAAGTGGCGCACACTTTAGCTGCGCATGGTGCGTGTATGGGGAATGGTTGTCTAGAAACCTGGCTGGGCCAATTCCCAGAGTTTGTAACAGAACTTGTAGCTGGCGATATGCCCAGCGTGTTAAGTTAATTAATGGAATGCTATATGTTCCTTTCAAAAAAAGAATCTATATGTTTTCATAGAACCAACGAAACATATTTAATTTTTGAAAAAGTGTGTTGCCTTTGATTCGAATTTCTTATTTTTGGGACGATGCCTATCCATTTTAAGTCAAATTTATACTAAAATTGTATGTTTCTTTATAAACTTGTTTGTACCATATTGTAATTTAGTGTGTATGTTTTATATTTCTTAGTTGGCATAGTTAACCAAACACGAATGTTGCTAAACATTAACTATGGTGTTGTTTGTTATATAATTGTTGCATATTATTAAAAAATATAGTATTTTTGTGTTGAATTCGAACAAATTTTTATTAGAAAAAATATAGTATTCATCATTATGAATGTCTCCCCTTAAAAATATCTTGTCGTAAAAATCTGTTAAATGCAAAAGGAATAAAAGTGACAAAATCATACATGTCCATGAATTGACTTTTAACAATTTTGGAATTAAATAGTGTATGTATGTGTGATCACATATATTTTAATATGCTTGAACAACTAGATGGACATTGCTAAAGCATGCATTCTAATAAATATCATAATAGAGGATTCTAGTGAATGGTGATTAGGTAGGTAAAACTTAGACAATTTTCCAAATGATTAAAAAATTGGCCTGGTTATTTCTTAATTAATTTTCATGGTCAAATATGTCATACAAAACTGGATAAAAATGGGAACGTATGCTTAAAGATATAATTTGTTGACAAGAATAATCAAAATTGGATAAAAGCAACAATGTTTTTTTAGAAACATAGTTGTTGAGTGATATATTTGCGGTCAACACACCTTTGTTTATACTAGATAACCTCGGAATTTCCGAGAAAATCACTTCGCTATTGCTACATATGACTAATGAATGCAAGTGATCATGAAATTCTTTGTTTATTGTGTTTCCGTGGGAAAGAGCCTAAACATGGAAGGGAATTATCAATTAGGTGGAAGCAAGAATTATGAAAGAAGGAAGGAAAGAATTGGAGGCATGCCAGCCTAAACAGGGCACAATATGACCTTTTATACGAGGTACCCTCAGCTCCATGTAGTCCGACCAACCAACAATTGTAAAGGGCCTATACTAGAATCTCAACAGGGAGGCCAGGAGAGCACCATTCGAGAACCAGAACCATTTTCCAACCCTAGTCGCCACCATTTTCCATCTCATCTCCATAGCCATCGCATCACCATCACCGCAACATTTCCACTTGAAGATAACTGTACTTGTAATAGTGTATCACATCCCGCAACCATTGTTAAGCATACTATTGATAAAGCATTCCTACTTTTGTCTTCTTCAATGATTTAGCCTTCTGATTCGATTGTCATGTGTGAGTAATCCGGTAAGGAAATGGGTTTGGGCATAGCCTTGCAATATGATGTAATTGTACAAGGGATTATGAATGAATTTGAATAATTAACATCATGTATGTGTCCGATTGCAACAGATTTTCTCTCTCGTCTACTTCTCGTTCTACGGCCCTGCAGGTACCCAGGACCCCAAAGATCGATCGAGGAGGAGGTAAGGAGCAAGGAGCACGCGAGACACTATTCTGAACACCAGTGATAGAAAGGTTTAACACGGTACCAGAAAGCCGATGCTTGGGTATCAATGACGTGTAGTAATTAAACTCCCAATACTTTTGCCCAAATATTTATTCTTAATAGCCGAGGAAACCTTGTCAGACGATAAGGGCTTGTGATTGGATAACTGATTCTTGATGCAAGTCGCACAACGGTCAACAAGTAATTTGGACACATCACCACTTCCCAAGCACATCTTAACGACTGTCTTCTAGAGAAAACTTAAGATCATGACGATCCTGAGCACAAATATATATGTAAGGACAAGACCTCATACCAGCATGTTCTAATTATAAAGGCCCGGTTAAAAATCTGGAATGTTATTAGATAATATTAGGTTGATGTTTCTTAAGGATTTAAAACCTTTTGGAGGACTTGTTGAAAATTTTCTCAATCTAGTTTTGATACCTATCTAAGGAGTGCACAAACCTGACTATCCAAAATAAATAAACTGATACAAATTTAAATTTTTTTAGAGTTACTATATTTTTCAAAAGAAAGGGAATAAAATGACTTTCCAACTAAATAATTTCCTTGACTTTTAGATATTTTCCAACTGGATGTGCAAAGAAGTGAGAGGATATATTATGACTTCTCAAATTATTAAGTTGGGAACATTTAAATAAGGATTTATAAGGATACTTGGATTATGTAATATTTAGGACTATTTCCAAATATCCAAAGAAAAGGAAAAGAGAGAAGATAATATGACATGTTCACAATATTCAGTTGGAAATGCTTTGGATATTAAGTTTATGCATTTCGGGTCATAAAAAATGTTTAGCGACACTATCAACGCCCTAATAGTATTTTAGGGAAATTAGTAAGTTACATATTAATTTTTTAAATAATTAATTTTTAATTTTGCAATTGGCCTGGACATATTTTTCTAGGCTATATATGTATTTCTATTTTTATGGATATATAAGAATAAATCATGCAATTATTATGCCATTTATAAATTTCTTTATATATTTTTCACATTACTCTATTTTCCCATGGGTGAAATTGTTTGGCCGATAACTTCACCCAAAGCTTGCTAGCTTCTTCTTGCTCTGCATGCAAATCCCCAAATCTCAACAAACACATGTCCTGGTTGAAACTGTAACTAAATTCATTCAAAATTTGATCTGATTTTTGCTCCTCGTGCAAGACATTACCCCTATATAAGCAACATAAGAAACTTTCTTTATGCAAATAAACTTAATCAATCTTTCACATTCCTTTGCATATAATACTAAGTAAAACCTTTTGGAGTACTTGTTCAAAGTTTTCTCAATCTAGTTTGGACACCTATCTAAGTAGTGGAGAAACCTGACTATCCAAAATAAATAACTGCTTTCAAGTTCGTACATTCTTAGAGCTACTAATATTTTTCCAAAAGAAAGGGAATAAAATGACTTTCCTAAAGTCAAGGACATTACTTAGTTGGACTCATTTAATGCTCTTTTGAGCCATTTGGATATTTTCGAATTGGATGTTCAAATAAGTGAGAGGATATATTATGAATTCTCGAGTTATTAAGTTAGGAACATTTAAATAAGGATTTATAATCATAGTTGGACTATGTAATATTAGGAAAATATCCAAAAAAATCCAAAGAAAAGGAAAAGAGAGAAGATAATATGACTTGTTCACAATATTGAGTTGGAAATTCTTTAAAACCCTAAAAGTATTTTAGGGGAATTATTAAGTTACATATTAAGTTTTAAAAATAAAATATTTTTTCATTTTGCAATTGGGATGGACATATTTTTCTAGGCTCTATATGTATTTCTACTTTTGAGGATATTTAAGAATAAATCATGCAATTATTATGCCATTTATAAATTTCTGGGTATATTTTAGATAAGAAATTATTTTATATTACTCTATTTTCCCATGGGCAGAATTGTCTGGTCCAATAACTTCAACCAAAGCTTGCTCATCCTTCTCAGCATAGACCCAACCGACACATGTTCCCTCATTCTCCTGAGCTCAAACCCCTTGTCAACCACCGCACTCCTTTTCCGTTTCACTGACAACCCGGGGCCATGCTAGCTTCTTCTTGCTATGCGTGCAAATCCCCAAATCTCAACAAAAAGAACGTTATGGTGTAAACCATAACTAAATTCATTCAAATTTGATCTGATTCGTGCTCCTCGCGCAAGACAGTACCCCTATATAAGCACCCTATGAAACTGGCTTTATGCAAATAGACTTAGTCACCCTTTGACATTCCTTTGCATATAATCTGTACTAAGTATGTTATCATTTTGGTGTAACTTGCAAGTGCATTCCATGTGCTTACTTGCAACTTGTCATGTTGCAGACACTATCAACGAAGACTAAAGAAGGTGCATTTAGGGTCAAGTTTGCACTCAATTTCCGTGTGACTTTGAGGGACTTTCGAGGGTTTTTTCCGATGTAATATTGAAACTCCGATTTATTCATTATGTAACAAAATGTTGTTGTTCTTGGTACTTCATCTTGTACCTTGTGTGCTAGCAAATAATCCAAGGACTAGCACAGTTAAAGCACAAAGATTTGAACCCTACTAGGTCCTTGTCGTTACAGCACGGTGATATGCGTCATGTACCTTTGGCACCTGTCTCACTACACTACATCAAGTCCTTGGAACGGCGAATATTCTAGCAACAACATGAAACCTAAGAAACCTTTTTCCCAGTGAGATTATCACTATTTCACGAAAATAGTAACACCCAAATAGTCCTTTCTTAATCGAATACAGATTATAATATTTATACTTTTGGGGTTTCGATCATCAGATTTATATTTAAAACTTATGGTTTATGTGTAAGTAATTTACCTACATGGTTGTGATACGTGTGCTTATACCTCTTAACTCTTTTCGGTGATTCATATATTCTATCAGAAATTTCCCATTGGCACAAGCTTTCTTAAAAGAACAACCTTTTGTACACATGTTTATGCTTAGCATTTGTGGTTGATGATTGGATAGTTTTGCGCTGAACTCATTTTTATAATCTCCTATGAAAAATGACCATGAATAAATAAAAGTTACTCAAATGGTAAAACAAGCCACACATTGTAAAAATTGAGATCATTTCCAATTGTCCATTTTTTTGCTTGTAAAAATGGGAATAGTATACAAAATGCTAAAAAGTACTGCCTCCTCTCCACAGTGTAGTGCATATTGATTTTTCTAGGAAGCAAACCTCGTAGTTTCTTAGGTGGTAGAAAGACATCATGTCAAGTTGGCTAAAAGCTTGGTGATGCATAGATTGACATCCAAAAACTTGCTGAAACTTTGTTTTGTATCAGCAACTTAGTTCCATACCATCATCCCAATAAACTGGGGCATGGCTTGATTTTAATAAAATACAAGAGTCCCTTTGTTAACATGTCAGCATCCTAGCAGTAACTATTCCTTTCAACTAAAATAAGGCAGTAACTTTTCCATTCAAAAGTTGGGGGAGCACGGGCGAATCCAGTGCACATAAACGTTCTTGCGAGGTGTCCTCCTTGGTGACACATGACTTGGCCTACCCCGGAGCTAGCAGTCCATAGCGTGAACCGATGGGTGGATTGGAGCACTTTACAAGGGCCTATATGTAGCGAACAACACATATTCATCCATACCAGCAGCTTGACCCACGTACACGCGCTGACACGCTCCAGTGAAGCGAGTACCAGTAATAACACGGCTGAACAGTGAGCAGAGAACAGTGGGGCGGACAGGGATGGGATAAGCCAGTGTCAGCCACAGTGACGGCTGCCTGCCTTCCTCGGGAACAGCGCGTCCAAAGCGGAGCCGGCCATGGCTGACGGCCTGCAGCTGCCGATCGATAGGTCGATCGAGACCGGGACGCGTGAGCAGACGCGCGCCACCGCGAGCACTGTGCGGCCGGGGTAGATATAAATGGACGTGGGTTTAAGGATGGAGACTGTACGTGCACCTGCTACCAGCCACCGGCCGCATGCGCGCACGAGAGCTCTGTAGACGGATGGATGGGTAGATGGCGGCAGCAGGTGATCGTCTGGACTGGAGGGATGGGGGATGGGATTGAGCAGCGGCGGCATGCAGGCGATCGTCTGGCCGGCTCGGGTCGCCGTCGCCGTCGTCGTCGTGGCGCGCGCGCGGCGGCAACTTTTCTCCTTGCCCGGCCGGGCTGTCGCTCGCTGACACCGCGCACGCGCACACGGCACACCGCCGCTGGCTCCGTCTCCATGCCATGCCATGCCATGCATGCAGCCAGCTGCCAGTCGCGTACGTCCATGGAGAGAGCTAGACGCCGCGGCTGGCTGCACGAATTCATCCTTCACGTGCTCTTGCCGCCTCCCTCCCTCGCTCTGCCGCAGATAGATAGAAATATTTCGTGGACGCCCAGCCCAGCAGGCAGCAGCTAGCAGGTCGGCCGTGCATGTCTACCCAGCGAGCTGTGCGCTGCTCTCCCTATCTCCTTTTCTCTGGGCGTGGGCATGTGGATGGTCTCGTTGCCACGAGAGGGGTGCAGTGCAACAGTGCACCGTTTCGGTCGTGCGTACTTGCGGCCCTACAGCTTCCGGCGGCCAAACCTCATGCGTTTCGGGCCACTGGCTTGAATACAGCAACAGAGGAAAGGAAGTTTGGTCGGGCCTTTATTATTCACGTCCACATGCACAGTCTATCTCCAGCAGTGGCATCCCCCACATGCACGTACGTACGTACCCAACCTGGCTACGCGTGGCATGGAGCTCAAGGCAAACAGTAATTAGTCGACGCACGTACGTGCGGCAGCAACTCCAACTTTTGAATGGAGGCGTACGTCAAGCAGCAGCGCTGGTGTTCATTCATTCATTGTAGCATATCAATCCAAATGCTAGTCATCGTACGTCTGGCTGCAGTGGCGCGTACAGGCGCTGGTGAGTACGTACGTACGGCGCGTGGATCCACGATATGAATGGTGCTGGCCCAGCAAGCTGGAGATCGTAGCGCTGGAGACGTTTGGCAGCAAGCACGGAGGCACGTGTACCATAGCTATCTTTGTTTCGTCATATTTAGTGCTTGTCGTCCCATCGATCTACATACATGTCATGTCTTATTATGGTATATGCATGCGTATCATTTTAAATCTGTAGGTAATCTTGGCAGCCAGAAATCATCGTTTTGCAGATCGATCCATCTCTTACACCGTCGTGTGCCAAGATCATACTCAGTTGTGAGCCTTAGGCCAACTCTAACCGCTCCCTAAAAATAAAGGAGTAAAACAGTGGAGTAATCCTTAGTGGAATAAATTTACCCAACTAAGTTTTGGCCGTTTCTAATCGATCCCCTAAATTTGGTGAAGTTTTTTTTTCATTTGCAATACATATTCGGCCACCGAAGTATATTTCCTTGCTTTCTTACTTCATTCATCGGCATTGGAGTACATAATTCACCAATTCTTTGTCATGAGAGCAATACCAAAGAAAGCAAGAATCACAATTAAACATTTTAGAAGATATCAAATTTCCCTAACAGTTCTCACTAGTTGGATTAATATCTTCTTTATGTCTTCATTGTTGATCTGCGGATTCTTGAGCTTCAACACTTCTTTCTTCTTTGATTCTAAAGAAGTAGATGTTGCTTCACATCTAATCTCATCTCTAGCCTCAGTTCTAGCAACAAGTGCATGGGCATCTATCAATTTTTGTGCCATCAATAGATCAATGTATTCTTCTTTCCAATACCAAAACTTGCATCCATCCTACACACATAGATAAGCAAACAATGAGCTACTGAAATTGCGTCGAATCATGTGAACAATCGAATCAAAACAAGCACATACCTCATCATTTGTGCACTTGAAGAACACCCATCCAGAGTGTTGCAGCATGGTAGAAACTTGGCGCACCACCTTCCACATGCAGTCATCGCACTGTATAACCGACATCGGCGAGCCGTTGCGCCAGCGCCGAGCCCGGGCGACAGTCGGGCGTGTATTTGTCGGCGAACCTCCGACGGAAGAGATTTGAGTGGCTAGAGGAGGAACCAGTATCTGAATGCGGCTCGGAGGCGTCGCCGTGGCTATGTCGTCCTCTTCCCAGCCAATCCATGGCAAGGCGCAGCCGCCGGCAGTCGGAATCGCCAAATCCGACGGCGACGGCAGCAGTCGTAGATCCACCGCTTTTTCGTTGGCCACGGGACAAGGCGGTGCAAACCCAAACGGTAGGGGACAGCGGCAAAGCCTATTGACTGTCCCCGGCTGCGGGCGGGCGTCGGCGGCGGTGGGAGGGGCGGCGCTGGCACAGATATGGCGCGGGATGGGAGGGGGCATTGGAGGAGAGGCGCGGCTTTTACTCAGCCGTCACAAGGTGGAGTAAATATAGTGAGATTTTAAAAAAAATGAGTAAAATTTTACTTCCTTACTGTGAATAAGGGATCGGCTAGGTCCGGTTAGAGGAGTAAAACCGCATTTTTATTCCTCCAACTGGTTAAAAGGATCGGTTAAAATGCCCTTATATCGGAGGGTTCACAACGTGGACGAGTCGACTAGACGTGAGAAGAAATACAAGAGGGGCTTGGATTTAGCAGCACAGCACAGTTGTTAAGTGGTACAGCTCTGTGATATGACACGCAGAAGCGACCGGCTTGTGTCTATCCAGTGTCCATCGGTTGAGACTTGAGAGAGAAGGGAGGCGCGCGAGGTTTGACCAGTTTGTCACGCACGCAGTCGACGCAGGTACGTCCCGGTGGGGCCGCACCTGTCAGGCCTTGTTTCAAAAAGCAACGGGCTAGTGCAAGTTGGCGGGCTCGGCTCGATCAGCAGCTGCTGCTTGACTAGACTGACGCAGCACACCACACCACACCCAGCTGGTGTGCAGTGGAGTGGAGTACTTGACTGCACCTTCTTGTCCCACTCGGTCTCACCCATTATACTTACACCAAGCAAGCTAGGGCTAAGGCTAAGCTAGCTAGATTCACCAGATATTCTTCAACTATTTGCACAGTAAGTAGAGAGAGTAGTCTCTAGACGATATGCATGATGCATGCATGCATGCATCGAACAGCCCAAGCAGAGATGACGGTGCTACTTCTGTTTTTGCGGGAACTCTATGTACATGCATATATAGATCCCTTATAAGTATTACTCCAGGTCACTATCGGTTTGTGCTCCAAAAATATGGTACGTACGTACTTGAGCAAAGAGAAAGGTTCTATTTGATTCGAGCTTGCTTGCTAGGCTCGGGCTACACAAATTATCATATGATTCAAAGAAGGGTTGCACTTTCTTTTAGCTTTTTCGATCAACAACGTAACCTCGCATGCACAGCAAGCTACAACAATACTCAACATCTCTCTCTCTCCTCCATTTTATACGAGTCCGTCCGTACTCGGCGTGCCAGGGAGAACGGCCGGATTGTGACGTACGGCCGACTAGAACAACTCATTAACTAACCACAGATCGATCGATCTTTTCGTCTTTGGACATGCATTCATGGACGGACCACACTCGGCTCGATGCGTATCGATCCCGAACAGGCGTTAAATTTACGAGCTGATGATGCGGTGGGCAGCGCATGCAAGCTTAGTTAAGCCTTTGTTAAAGGGTGGTTCGAGGCGACGGTACTCTTGGAGGCGATGTTTCAGCGTGAGATTGGTTTTGCTTTGCTTTTGCATGCATGCGCATCCAGCTAGCAGCTTCGATCTAGCCACGCCCACCGGTTTAAAAACTGTACGAGCGTGCTACGGCTTGCATCCATAGGCGCTAAGCGGAATCTAAAGCCCAGAGGAATTAGTTGACGCAAACAAAAGAGGTTTAGCCTCCACCGCAGCCTTAGCACCCAATGCTAAGATTATATAGTACATTATATATATATATCACAGTAATTACTTTCAATTACAAAATTTAGCATACGACGTAGGCATAGTGTCGGTTTCATATGACTTTATTGTGTGTCACTGTCTCCTTCTTTTTAATTCTATCAGACTGTTAGTTTTGGCTATGTGCATCATAGTTATGCAGGGCCCGGGTATCGCCCATTTATGCTTTAGTTATATCCTCTTGATGGTATGAGTTCATAAAATCGTCCTTTTTATCAAGAAAAAAGAGACTTCAATAAGTACACACAGAGAGAGAGAGAGAGAGTTTAGTGCAAAATTTCTGAGTGCTAGCAAGTAATTCTACCTTTAGCCCTCTGATCGTAGAATTCACAAATATTTGCCCACTTAAGGCCTCTTTGATTTGATGGATTTTCACAGAATTTTTGGACGGTTTAGATCATTCGAAAAATTTCCTATGTAGGTCCTTTGATTTGTAGGATTGAATCCTACATGAATTCTTCCTAAGGAATCATTTGTACTACAATTCATAGGAAATCTATCACCTACTTCAACCTCATGGGGAAAAAATCTGTCTTTCTTGTGATGCATCAAACAAACTCAAAACATGCATGATTTGATTGGACATGACATTCCAATCCCGTGTTTTTCCTACTGTTGCATTTTTACAATACTGCGAATCTAAGATGCCCTTCAAATTTTTGCCACATTTTATCTCCAGCATTGTTACAGTGTGTCATGTTTTACCTTATTTAAGATTTCCCCTTGTTTTCACTGATTGGGTTGTTAAATGTGATAAAAACGTGACACAATGTGCCGATTAGGCGGTGAAATGTGGCTGCAAATTTTAAACAGGGAAAATCTATCACAAATGTGCAAATGTGTGGTAAAAGTGGATTTCTATTAATTCAGCCTCCAAAGCAACAAAACTACATGCGTCTTTTTCTTTCTCTCGAACCGGGAGAATACTAGATGGGTTTATGTCATAACAAATTTTGTTTTCCAATTGATAATACATAGTAGTAATACTATTTATCAAAGAATTTTGCAAACAATTTCAAAGCATTACTTTCATGTATTCAATCACAAGTTTGCATGCCACTAAAACAGCTAATGGGTGTACCAATGAGTGTCCATTGATTAGTCCACCCTTCATAAAAACGCTAATAATGGTCTCACTGGATAGGTACAACGATCTTGCTTTATGGTCAGGTTAAATTACTAAAGGCCCAAAGAAAGGTGCTCACCTTTAGTGTACTACAGAAGTAGTAGGTAAATCAAAAGGCATAATAGCAAAAATGCTACATATGGAGATACTGCCTACTTGCCTAGCCATGTGTCCATTCATGTATTGCTCACCCAGTGCTCATCCTCTCGCGTCTAGAAACGTGTCCACCTCAAAGTGAACTTGCCTTTGCAATTAGTCTAATATATGCATCTATCACTCAGCTGCATAGTCTGCATATAGATACTTGGAGCTCTCATGTCATGATCGTACGGCTATCCTTCTCAAAAGGCCCAAAAGGGAATCACCCATGCCATTGGATGACAAGGGTATCTTGTGGTCTTGATCAGGGTCAAAGGCTGCAGGATTGTGGAGATTAGAAATAGCTAGAAAAAATTGGAATAACCTAGCTAATTAGTAATTAACTAGCTAGGCCTTCTTTTTAGACTGATTCCTACAACGAAAAGTAGTCGCGGCAGATGAAATATGGTGCAGTTGTGCAGATGCATCATACATGGATGCTCATGAGATAAAATCAATAAAATTCTGTCGAGAAATTTGATTCTATATATATATACTTCCTCTCCTAATTTCATATTAGATGTCCTTCTAGAAAATCCATTGAATGAACTAATTTATTTGCTTTTGTGAGGAATTCTTAGTTTATCTTAGAGCACTAATCAATTAGAAATGGCTTAGCTTGGTCAGGTGCAAATGGTACCAATTAATATGGCTGTTTATAAAAGTGTTCCTCGTTTTTTTATAAAATGTTACTGGCACATTTGTAAAAAGAAATGGTCAAAGGCATATCATAGCCTGTGAGACATCCAGAACCCCGTCTATTTCAAAAGAAGTACTCCCATAGTGTCAAAAAACATTTTATATTTTGATACAGAAGGAGTATATGATTTGTTGCGAACGTGATACAGCTAATCCTTGTGTTTGAGGCAAGCAAGTAATATGTCTACATATACACTCCAACAATTAACTAGGACATGAGCATTTGACGTTGTCAGAACGAACGGAGTAGTGATACCTATTTATAAGTACAGATAATCTGAGAATTCGTATCCCTCGAAGCCACCAGCTAATCATTTAAGATTTCGAAGTTTAAAGTTTCATGAAGGCATACACAGCAAAACTTTTTTGAGTGTTCCAAAAAGAAGAAGTCGACGGTCCAGGAAGCCTTGCAAAACAACTTCTGGGTGAGTCAAATTAATCCGCATCAAGGTCTCTCCCTGGAACACATTCAGCAGTTCGCCTCCCTTTGGGAGAAGATCAGTGCCACTCATCTTGTGGCTGATGCCCTTGATAGGATTACTTGGAAATTCACTATGGACGGCACCTACTCAGCAAAGTCAGCCTACAATGCGCAATTTGAAGGACACACGCGCTCGCCCATGCATGTGACTGTTTGGAAATCTTGGGCGCCGCCGAAATGCAAATTTTTCGCCTGGCTCGTGATGCAAAATAGAGTCTGGATTGCTGATAGACTCGCGCGCTGTGGATGGCCAAACTGTGGTCTCTGCCCCCTCTGTATGCAAACCGGAGAATCCTCCACGCATCTTCTTTGCCACTGTCGTTTTTCTGTAAGGGTGTGGTGCGACATTGTCCAATGGCTTGGGCTCCAAGACGTCATCCCTACGGAGTGGAGCACTGCTACTTCGGTGAAAGACTGGTGGCTCCGGATCGCCCAATCGAGGGCCCCTTCGCGGTCAGCAATGACCTCCCTTTTGATGCTCGTCTCTTGGGAGATTTGGAAAGAGCGCAATGCGAGAGCCTTCCGCAACTCGGCGACCCCCACTGCGGTGCTAGTGCGAAACATTAAGGAGGAAGTTAGATTATGGGTGATGGCGGGAGCGAAAAACTTGGGCGTTGTAATGCCGCGAGAGTGATAGACTTTTTTTACCCTCTCTAGGGAGTCTTGTCTTAAACCCTCTTCTTTATTAATGAAAATGGCAAGCCTTTTGCCTTGTTTCAAAAAAAAAAATACACAGCAAAACTGTATCGAACTTTTTAGCTATAGCTAGCCATCTCCTTTGTAGGCATGCATGCCTTGCATGTGATTACGGATGCTTAGGGGCCAGATAACATTTCCACTGCACATTCTTGAAAGGATAAGGACATAGTACAGGTTAGTTAGTTAGGACATATAAATTATTGCCACTACGATACGTACTTTCGTGGCATGCTTAATTAGGACATGATTTGGTGCAATGATGCATGCCACAGTTGTGTATAATTAAGAATGACAGGAAAAATATTGCTAGTGTACCCGTCTCTGGAGCCCTGGACATGCACATGCATGATGGATCAGAAAAGGAGAGTCTTGCTAGAGGATAAGGCACAAGTGTTTAGGCATATTTCCAGACTTGGATATATGACATCAGTACATGCATGCATACAAAAGGCAATGCTGGAGGGAGGAATGGTTCTATTTATAGCAGGAAAAATGGATTAGTATAACTTGCAATTTAGATAATGCAACATTACAAGTGCATTGGCCTTCAGGAAAAAAACATTGTTAAGGAAATCGGTCACTAGTAGCTGCACGGCCGGCTTGGGAGCAGCGATTAATTGGTAAATCAGACTATCAACTGGATTGATCGGTCGATCATTAATCGGTAAATTAAATAGGAACTTGCCGTCATGTATCTTGTTTTTTTTTACGTATTACTACCATACTCTCATGCTCTCAACTATGTAATATATCAAAATATGCTATTGTTTGGTCAAATCCTAGTTATTAAGGAGCGAGAGGGGGATGGGAGGGGTTACGGGCCAGAATTTTGGCCTTTTTCTGCCCACAAATTAATGGGTAGCAGTGATTAATCGGCCTAACAACTGATTAATCAGTCTGACAGGCCAATTAATCGGCCTGGCAAGTTAACACAATGAATAGGTACTATTCGATTCAGCAACCCTGCGAGTAGCGATTAACTGTCCCGTTAACTGATTAATCGAACGAATTCTTGAATAAAAAATGATTCTTTTCCAGTAAATGAGTAATTCCTAGTAACTATATGCGTGAGAAAGGACTTCCCTTCTTCACAATGGGCTATATAATGTGTAAAAGCGCATGTGCATGGCATGATATGTGGGGGGGGGGGGGGGGGGTATGGGGATATCCAATGGAGCTACATCAAGCCAGTGCTCCGATAACTTTTGGCTGGTTTGATTCATTCCATATTTTGCCATGATGAAGAAACAGGTTGCCAAAATTGTTACAGGATCTCGCAAAATTTACTAGAGCAGGCTGCTCAAACATACAGCATGCTATAGCTACTCCACGTCTCCACCATATATACTACGCAAACATCGCGCCTACAAACTGCTGCCAAACTTGTGGCAAAGTCTGGCAAAAGGTTGTGTATATGGTCATGACCAGCCAAACTTGTCCATAATGCTAACAGCAAAATTAGCCGGTGATGAGCCAGGACAGGCCCAACCCATGTTAACCTGGCCAGCCTGTGACTGGGCCAGCCCTTTTGGCGATCAGGACATTACCGATTCCCTTTTGGTCTTCTGATTATCTCCCAAATAACCAGCTGCAAATAATTACGATATTAAAAAATATACGTGAATTAGAAAATGTATGAAAATTTAATAAAAAAATTCTCAACAAAAAATGTTTTGAGAATTTAAAAAAGGGCACAAAATTAAAAAAATCGCCAATATTAAAAAATGCTTGTGTATTTCCAAGATGTAACCAATTTATAAAATCTTTCCAAAATTTATATATTTATCAATGTTCATCTAATTTAAAACATTCACAAAAATTATAAAAATGTTCATAAATTTGAAAAATATTCATGAATTTCAAAGAATGTTTTAAAAATAGTGAACATTCTTTCAAGAAAGGAAATGAAAAGAAAGGGAAATATAAAAATTTGACTAAAACTGGTCGACAAAAAAAATTGAGCAACACGGAAGAATCAAAACAAAACAGCTAAAACTCACTATCAATCCTTAGGAATGGTCGCTGTTGCTACAGGGCTCCTACATTGCCTTGTAGAACGCCTATGTGCATTTGGGCGTCGCTTGGGTGCCATTTCGATGAAAAACGTCAAATAGGGAACTGTGGGAATTCTTACTTGACCTTTTTTTGCGTCAAATATGTACCCTCTCGCACAGATGAGCGATGGGACCGCTCCAGATAGGCCGGCCCATTTTTGCCAGGGTAGTGCAACGTTTTTCGGTTTTTCTGTTTTGCTGTCTGGTTTTCTATCTGATTTATGAAGATTCTAGAAGCTTTCATTTTGGTTTTTGGTTTTTGGTTTTGTTTTTCTCTACTATTTTTTTTGGTTTTTGCTTATACTTAGGTGGTTTTTTCTTTTACTCGTTTTTTTAAAATTTTATTTTTTTAAGAAATTGCAGTGATATGGTCGTGTTTTCAATAAAAAATATTTGATTTTTTTGCATTTTTTATATGTTTGACATTTCAAAAATAAACATATTTTCACAAAAAGGTTACAAAACTTAAAATCTATTCATTTTTCTAATGTTCTGAATTGTAATACTCCCTCCGTTCGGAATTACTTGTTTTGGAAATGGATGTATTTAGAACTAAAATACATCTAGATACATCCATTTCTACGATAAGTAATTCCGAACGGAGGGAGTAATATTCTAAAAACAAAAAATGTTCGTGTTTTTTGAAAGTTGTTCATAAATTTTAAAAAAACTTGAATTGTCAAAAGTATGTGTCTTCAAACTTTCTTCAAAACTTAAAACAATGTTTGCACTTTCAAAATTGTTTCTGGTTCAAAAAATAGTTTCGAAATGTTAAAAGATGTTCGGTACAGTAACCTGGTTTGCTACGCTACATCATTGCTCACCAAACGTTTCAATTCCTCCAGATACAGCTACCTGCATGCACAAAACTTTCAATTGCCTCTCACCAAACGTGCACATGGTGCTAAGAGGCCCAGCCCATGTTAAGTGGGGTAACCTGCGCCTCCCTTTAAGCAGGGAGGATTTAACGACGGGCCTGGGTACTCGCGAAAGCAACTAGTTAACGAGCGCTCCTTCAAAAACCTGGCAACGATCAACGTTATTTGATGTGCTCTCAGGCAATCGTCACGTGTCGCGTTCTGGGCACTCCTTTTGAATTTTTTATTTATTTTTTTGTCTGCATTTTCGGCTTTTTAAACAGTTTTTTTTCAGAGTTTTTCAATATTTTCATTTTTCACCGGTCTAGCTTTTTGATTAAACAAAATTAACAAAAATTGCATGAAATAACGTGCTTTCTTTTTTTCTCATTTCGCAAGGGTCATGGTTTTGCTTTTGCAAGAGTCACGACCATGCCTCTCAAAAACAAAAAAAACGCGTTTTCTGTATTTTTTTCCTTTCACGAGAGTCACGGTTTTGCTTCCGCGAGAGGCGCGGTTGTGCTTTCACGCGAGTCACGGCCGTGCCTCTCGGAAACGGAAAAATACGTTTTCTGTTTTTTTTCCTTTCACGAATCACGATTTTGCTTCCGCAAGAGACACGGTTGTGCTTTTGCGAGAATCGCGACCGTACTTCTCGAAATGAAAAAACATATTCTTTGTTTTTTTTTCTTTTGCGAGAGACAGTTTTGCTTTCGTTACAGGCACGGTTTTGCTTCGTGAGTCATGAACATGCCTCTCGAAAACAAAAAAACGCGTTTTCTGTTTTTTTTTCTTTCGCGAGTCACGGTTTTGCTTTCCGCGAAAGGCATGGTTGTACTTTCGCGAGAGTCACGGCCGTGCCTCTCGAAAGCGGAAAAAAATAAGTTTTCTGTTTTTTTTCCTTTCACGTTAGTTATGGTTTTGCTTTCGCGAGAGGCATGGTTGTGCTCTCGCGAGAGTCACGCCCGCACATCCTCAAAAACGGAAAAAGAAAAGCATTTTCTTTTTTTTCATGAGAATCGCAGTTTTGCTTCCACGAGAGGCACGGTTGTGATTTTATGAGAGGCACAGGCGGGCCTCTTTCGGAAAGAGAGAAAACCCGTGCTCCTTGTTCAGTTTTTTGTTCAATTTTTTCTGTCTGGTTTTTTGGTAAAAATAGTTTGTCAAAACTTATCAACATGAGATTTAATTTTGAAGATCTCTACGCGAGAAATTTAGCGACATGTACGTCACTTGTCGCAACCTAGAGAGTTGAAGTGATCTTTGCAATAAATACTCGTGGCTTACCTAATCCGGCCTAAATGCACGCGTCCTGTTATTGTTTCCTCAGACTCGCTGAAGGGGCGAGCGAGTTGGGCCGGCCCACAAGCGCTGGAGGCCACAAGCGCTTTTTCCTGATCTTTTTCTGTTTTCTGTTTTCTGTTTTTACTTTGATTTTTATACTTTAAATATTTTAAATAAATATTACAAAAAACACTCTTCAAAAAATTCTGAAAATTGTTGAACAAGTATCTGAAAAAATGTTGATCGTGTATACGAGAATGTAGAATGAAAAACAAAAACAACAAAGGAAAAACAAAAATAATGAAAACCAAAAAAGAAACAGAAACCAAAGAAATAAAGAGATAAAAAATGAAGAAGCAAATGTAACAAGACTGAAAAAAGGAGAACAAAAAAGAAAAGAAAAATGACAGAAACGAACAAAAGGAAAAAAAACTGGAGAAAACCGGCTGCACTCGCTTCAAGTAGATCACGTCCTTGTACATATCACGAATTGTATGCTGGTGTGTTGGCTAGTAGTGCACGATCAGGAAAACCTCGGCGCAAGAGTTTCCTCTCGACTCACTTAAGACGAGAAATAGTCGCCACGTATTAGGAACATGTAGAAGCACCAACCAACACGAAGAACTAATTGAGGGCGTTTGTTTGAATTTGTGACCGAGTGAGGGAGCGTAGGTAGGTACTGACTATGCGAATTGTGTGAATTTGTGACTGGGTTTGCAGTCCGAGATGCGGGAGCCGAGGCTGTGCCAGATCGATCGTCTGCAGGAGCATGCTCACCCAGGAGGAGAGGGCCAACGACGTCAAGGACAAGATCGACGACGACTACCACCGCGTCAACATGTGAGCATATCAGAGCAGATGCATATGGTGGATCGGTCACACGGTTCACTAATGGGTTCGTCGTGTCAAATGGTTGGTTCCTTGCAGGATCCTCGATAACCTCCCTCTGGTGGTGCCGATCAAGAGGCTGGACCACGATGCGCCCACCGTGTACCAGCACGGCGTGCACGTCGGCGTCAAGGGCCAGTATGACGGGCCCGTGGTGCTCTGCTACTTCCAGCTCTGCGGCGAGGACTACCGGTGGTGGTGGAGGTCGTACTTACCTCTTCCTCTACGCCGCCTTCTACTTCTTCGCCAAGCTGGACACCACCAAGGTGGTCTCCGGCGCGCTCTACTTTGGCTACATGCTCGTCGCCTCCTACGCCTTCTTCACCCTCACCGGCACCGTCGGCTTCTACGCCTGCTTCTGCTTCACCAGCCTCATCTACTCCTCCCTCGAGATCGACTAGACAACTTCTTAACTAGCTCTGCTTCTTCAGGCGTTATCTTAGGCGAATGGGTGAACTTCTGATAAGTGTACGCGTGTATCCTTACAGTAAACTACACACAGCTCTCTGAATTCGTGCGGTGCTAAAGTTCAGAGGATTAACCATGTTCAGTGCAGAAGAGACCATACATGCTCAGTGAAATCTATGCATGTTCCACTGATAAAAGAGTACAGAGAAGCAGAGCACACGGGATTTGTACACCAACACCCAGAAGGGGGGGATCTTATTGTCATGCGGTGGTTACTGGTAAGCTACGGCGAAGGACTCCGGCGACGGCAACAGCTTCTCAGGTGCGGTGAGCCAGGCGCTCGTTGTGCCTGTCGCGCTCGCGCTGCCTGTCGTCCTTGCCCATGAACATGAAGTAGCCGACGGTGCCGACGGCGAGGAGGCCGCCGACGGCCATCGTGGTGGGGCTGAAGCGGCGCATGGGGCTGGACGGGCTCGTCGCCGACGACGAGGCGCGCTTCAGCGGGTCGTCGGCCATGGAGGCCCACGCCTTCATCTCCGGCCACATGGTGGACGATGCTATCCTCCTCTTCTCGCTGCCTAGCTGCGACCTACGCCCAAGCTTTCTTGTTTACTGGTTTGCCACTGCTGAGAGAGATGTGCCCTCGGAGAAGGACGAGAGGGCCTTAAGTGGGCATGTTAAGCGGCCACTGGAACGCATGGGAGGACGCGTGGCGCGATGTCACTGCCACGTAGTGGGACGCCGCGCCAGCGTACCCTCCAGCTGCTGACTCAGCGTCAGCATACCCGTCCAGCCAGTGGCGGCGCCACGGTAGGGGCGATTATGGTCGGCCGCCCGGCTGGCTGAAATCCCGTATACGCAAAAATACGATTCTTTTATACATGGACTGATACATGTGTGCATATACACTGCACTGCACGGTCATACCTTAGCCGAGTTGCAGCCCGTAGCTTCAATAGTTAGCCCGACACACCCCATCCCCCCGAAAGGTACGGGCAGCCCGGGAAATCACCACATCGAGCCAGCGGGCCAGCGCCCAAACACACCCAGTTATGACGTTCATGCCAGATTTTGTGATATTTGGTGGTTAGTGTTAGGATTCAATTAATCTTATTAATCCCTATTTTTTTAAAGGAGGCAGTTGCCTCATGTCCCTTCGAAGACACCCCTTCGGGGGCTATATATACGTGTAACCCATCATCAATAAGAATAAGGATTCATTTTTTACTTCTCTGTCTCTCTCGTTTCTTTTTAAGGCCTTGCACAATGAAAGATGCTTAGTGAGATACTTAGAAAAATAAATCCGTTTTTTCTGAAGCACCGATGCCTATTTCTACGAGAGATGCTTAGTTAAGCGTCTATTCTGTATAAATAAGCACCGGTACTAAAAAAAACCTGGTTTATTTTTTTAAGCACCTCCCATTGTACAAGGCCTAATACGTTATCAGCACGCTTTGAGCGGAGCGATTCTATCGGCGTACAGCGAAAGAAAAGAGCATGCCCGAGACGGAGGTTACGCACGCACAGAGGCGAGGGCTATTCCACCAACTCAATGGTCCTGGATCGCAGCGGACTCCGACGCCGCCGGCCAGGCCGCCGTGCCTGCAACACTCTTGACAGAAAGGAAATCCAAAGAAGAGCGACATCAACTCAGAAGATCTCCAATTCCATCTTCCAGAGCCGTTAGCCTTCAGAATACCAAGAACGAGGGAAGGATTAGGAACGAAATCAAAGATCGACAAGAAACAAGGTGCTTCTTTTTCGATTTCTTTCCTGCACACAATAAATGCTACATGGAATCATTCCCTTCGGCTCTTACCTGGGATCGTCCTTGACGACGTCCGCTCTTCGCCAGACCACAACAACCGACGGCGCTCGGTTTAGGCTGGCAGCGGCCTGCATCCTCGCATGCCACAATCTGGCGCGGCCCGGCGGAGCGTTTTGGCGACGCACTCCCCGGCGACGGCGCTGCCGCATATCGAGTCGCATCGCGACGATGGCATCTGCTTCCTCTGGCCTTGGCCCCGCGCTGGACCGGGACACCAGAACCACCGGTTTCGCAGCCGCTCCGCGACGCGGTCGCTGCCCGCGCGGAGACGCGCGGAGGGCACCTGAGGCCGCGGCTCCTAGACCGTCCCCCGTGGTGAAGTCCCCCGGCGCACGACGCGGCCACTGCATCTGTAAGGCCGTATGGGCCAGAAGGCCCATGTGTTTTCAGTCCATTTTAAATCCTGGACAATTTTGCCGAATTAATCCTACATTTGTCTTGATTAATTTCGCATTTTGTTCTATTAACAGCAGTTTAACTCTGTTTTAGACACTGTTAATTACAGTACTTAAATTTCAGTACTGTAAATATGTTGAGTACTATGTATTCTATATAATATGTTGATGTAATATATCTCCATGTTTCTTACATGTTGAGATTAATTACATCTATTATTTGCAATTGAGATTTGTTTTTATCTCTTGCAAAGATAAATTTAGTACCTCTAGAGTACTGATTTGCAATTGAGAATTTTCTTCTCTCGCAAAACAATCTCATTGCGATTGAGATTAATTTTCTCTAGTGAAATATTAATTCACTTTGCTGAATTATCTTGCAACTTGATACAACATCATCTCATTTAATTTGAGGTCTATACAATTCAAGTTCTCACTTGAACATCAAGTTTACAACATCATTACTATTCATTACAACAGTAGTGTATTTCCGTTGAGTATGATGTATTCCAGAATGTATGTATCTCCATGTTCGCTACATGTCAAGATTAATACGTCTATTTGCAATTGAGATTTTCAATTTCTTGCAAATACATACGCAAAATTCTTAGTGATTTCTTCAAATTGATGTATTGGGATCCCGAGGTAGTGTGTAGATCTACTGCTTTGCAGATTATCACCACTACTGTTTAAGCCTACATTTTGTCAAATTTGACATTATGATTGCACAACATTGTGCACTCCCATTCATTTTACTAAGTCATGACATAAGGCATTAGGAGTGAGTATCTATTGATTTCATCAGATTATACTCCCTAGTGCTGCGAGATCTACTTCATTTTGGAGATTATCTTCAAGGTGTCATGCTTAGCAATTTGAGATTCACATTAATGGTTTCAAGATAACTTCTTAAAATATCCATTAATTTTACAACATTACCATGATGGTCTTCAATTTACTAATCGTAGATTAACTATCTCTGGTAATCGATGGCTAGAGAATTTGAGGCATTCGCCCTCAATCGCCACCACTACCCTACCTGGGCATGGACATCATGATCACTCTTGTGTCTTGTGGAATAGTGTGTGCAATCCAAGACCACATGATTAACCTCTGGTCGGAATCACACCGCTAACAGAAAAATATTGTCTTATACATCATAAGGCATTATATCGATTCAGATCTCTACATCTGGTTATTCTGTATCAGTAATTCCTAGGACACAACAGACCTCAAGGGCAAAGGTTTGGAGCTCACTTCAACCTTCAACCCGACATCACCAGCAGTGACGGGACCCTATGGGCACGGAGAATATGATGGTTGAATATGACTCAACTAACATGTTTGAAGACTTCGTCTAGTCTCTCAATCTCCTGAGTGGTCAACATAATTTATGTCCATTTATGATGTTCTAATAAGAACATAAGTATTGTTGTCATCATATATTGTATATCACAATATATTGTATCAGCACTTTGGTACAAATACATTTGTATGTATTCTATATATCTGAAAGTGATTTTCATATTGAGAATCTTCATGTCTATATATAGATTTCTACCGGAGTCAATCCGATGAAAAATGATATGTGCCTTGTGGACATATGCACCACAAACTCTATACTCAGGGAAGTCCAATGTTTCCACTCTCATTGAGAGAAAGGAGATATTTTAAAATCGCTAGATGCGATGAGGTATTTGTTGGCTCAACTCGAGTCATATTTACTATCCCTGTGGGTACCCGAGTAACATCGGGATGCTTTATTGCTTCTCAGGTTTAACTCGTACCCTACTAGACTATAAAGGTATCCGTCAAAATAGTTTCCATAGCGAAACTTATGATGACAACAAAGAGAAATATCTTCTCTTTACCATATGCAACGGATATGGCAAGCACATTCTCTATGTATCATCGGCATTGCACTACACATACTACAAAACCCGTAGCACATGTTGCGTACGAGATAGTTTTCCAAAGTGTCTTTTGCATGACAAACTTGGCATTCCTGCTTTGGTCATCATTGACATTGGGTTGAAACCGAAACTATCAACAATTCCACTGGTTTATGATTGTTATGATGCTAAATTCTAATAACATTTGGATTTTATGTGCACTACAAGTGACACAGGGAAGCTAATTTTAAGGCTCCCACACCTTAAAGTCTACGGTGAACCACTCAGACTCCTTGAATGCGTCAAGTTGAGGTAAATGGCTCTTCCCATCCATTGACTAGACTATTCAGATATTCCATGGTTCTAAAAGACATATCTACATGATGGTCTTAAGTGTGTGCTTTATTCACACGAAACCATTGGCTCATTATCCTGACATTGATTTCAAGCAAATCGAATGGATATCATTGCAGAATTCTCCTTGAGTGCCTTCTCTATGGCCCTTGGATTGAAGTTTAGCAATTTGTCCTAATGTCTAGACTCAAAATGGTTTGGTAGAATCCTATCCAAAGAGTTAAGCTCATTGCATTATCTTTACTTTGGAATTGCAACTTACCAACTTTACGTTGGCGTCATGCAGTTTTACACGCTCATGACAGAACTGCATAATATTATTTCCCTCTATCTTTGATATGTGGATATCTACCAAGTATTTCCTATCTGCGGTAATTCGGTTGCATACCGATATCACCACCCGGCATACTTCATTGGCCCCTCAACATATAGTTGGGATCTATGTGAGGAATAACTGTATTTCCGTCAATACCTCGAGCCCCTCGCATGGGGAGTTATTCAAGGCCAGTATGTTGATTCATGAGGAATATTTCCAGGCATTAGGGGGAGATTTCAAGTACCATAAAGAATACCAGGAAATTAGTGGAATGTTCAACACATTTCTGCCTCAAATCCACGCAGTCAAAGATCTGAACCATGCGTTCAGAAGATTTGCATCACATTGCAAATAACCTGCCAGATTCATTTACTGACTATAAAGGTGTCACACAATCCTATAATCTTGCAAAAATATGCCTGAAAGAGTGATGGTACCAACAAAATTCACTCCACTCCCTGTTCATAGCAACAAGGGGAGATGTATAGCAGAAGTACATCAGGATTCAGCTTCCCGCAAGCAAGGATATCAAGGCCTGTGAATCAGTAAATGCAAGTCAACTTCACGTTGACAGACACCTATTGGATAGTATACACCCAGTGGACGGGAAACCTCCACTAACCCAGGTCATAGTGCACACAATGACCAGGACATCGGAATACCCGACTCGATCGCATTGGGAAATCGCGAGCAGTCACCATGGATAACGATATTTCCATCAAGTCTATATTGATATATAGATTCTGGAGAATCATATAACCGGAAGTCTACAATTGTTGACATATATTTCTCAACTAGATTGCAAAAACCGTTCAAATGATTCAGATCCAAAGACCATGGCCATGGCAAAGTGTGAACAACACTCGGATTGAACTCAAGCAAAGGGTATAATCTAGGTAGAAATGATCTTGCTCAATAATGGGAAGGTATTCATAAACAATACCAACACCAGTTTTCTTCTGGAAACGGAATTGAGAACAATGAGGTGGTGAAACATAGAGCAAGTATTGTAGCACAAGGGTTCATGCAGATACCCAACTATTCTCCAGAGGTGGAATCTCTTTCCGATAACTTATATCATTGGCAGTACAAAATCATCTATCTCTGCAGTTGATAGAGGTAGTGATTACATATCCATGTCGATCACTAGATTCAGACATATATGATTGATTCCCGATGGAGTCTCAATTCTGAATCGAAATACAAAATGCAACATACATTGTGTAAAACCGGTACGCCACCATACGACTTATTGTTGTTGGTACATATGGTACAACCGACGTAGTGAGATCCTTATACACAAGGATTACTCCTACAATGATGAGTATCCATGTGTTGTGTGTCTGCAATGATGACACATGTAATCATCTAAGTGACGGACTTGAAAATAAAGGATTTGGGTAAACCAAAATACCGCTCGTTACTGCAACTTGAGCACCTTCATTCATACATTATGGTATACTATGTTGTCTATATCCAAAATATATTGGAGAAATTCATTGTGGACAAATCGTATCTATCCACAACTCTCATGGTAGTTCATTCTCTAGACGTAGAGAAAGATCTATTAGACCAAGAGATGATGGAAATGAGTTATTGGGACTCAACGTTCCATAATGCCATTGGATCCACCAAACAAATTGATTGGTACTCAAGAATATCTTTCGATATCTTCAAGGCATGAAACATCTTGTCCTGGTTTTTCAGTTTTCGGAGAAATCTGAACTGAACACCAATATCATTGGATACATCGATCAGATCCCCACTATCAGATCATAGACAAGTTTAGTGTTCCTACTAGGTGTGGTAGCCCTCTCATGAAGAGTCTTCAGATCAGACCTCATGGCTACATTCACCAACCATTATCTCAACGATAATGTTTCTTGTGTTGCCCGGATGCAAACAGGTTACATAATAAGCAATATCACTATATTGCATATCTTGCAAGTCAAATCATGCGACTGATTTGTTCAGCGGGTCTCTACCAACTTCCATGTTTTGGTATGTGACGGCTTCGAAATTTTGCAAGAATCAGGGGGAGTATCTTCCTGAATTGTTCCTGTTCAATGCATCATATTATACTCTTTTTCCCTTCATGAGTTTACTTTACAGGTTCTCATAAAGGTTTCTAATGAGGTAATATCAACATGAGATCATATGTCATACTTTCTGTTTTCCCCACCGGGGTTTTTAGGAAAGTATATACGACATATTTATTGTCCTCTAAACTCTATGGGTTTTCTCGTATTGAGTTAAAAGAGACAATAACCATTATATGTTACATCATTTTCTTTTTATTTTTCCCACTGGGTTTGAAGGAGTTTTAGCAACATATGAAACATCTATCTCCTCATATTTTTTTCCACAGGGTTTTTAGAGGAGCTTCTCAAGATGATGATACTTACACTGACAAGCATGGATTAGGGGGAGTGTTAGGATTTAATTAATCCTATTAATCTCTATTTTTTCTAAAGGAGGCAGTTGCCTTGTGTCCCTTCGAAGACACCCCTTCGGGGGCTATATATATGTGTAACCCATCATCAATGAAAACAAGGATTCATTTTTACTTCTCTGTCTCTCTCGTTTCTTTTTAATAGTTAGAGTATCTACAATCAGATTTGGCAAATTCGGTCCCTTAAATGCCCGTGGACGTGTCCGCGGGCACTAACCAGGCACGTCTCATATTTCTTTTTTCACATACAATTTTTTCATATTCATCCTCTAAATCCATACAAAAGCATGCAGAATATATAGCTACGTACTACATTTTTACTATTCAAATTTTGTCATTGGCGGCGATGGCCGGAGCTGCCAGCGTCGGAGCCTGCGCTGCCTGCACCGCCTCCATCTGTTGCCGACGGCGACGCTTGGCCTCTGAAGCCGACTCCATGCGGGTGGAGTTCAGGATGGCGTGCTACTCCAGCCACACGCCCACGTCCTCCTCCATCATCGGCGCCGCCTCGTCCCCCACATCCAGCAACACCGCCTCCTCCTCTTCCTTCGCCGGCTCTTCCTCCTCCACCGGCTCCTGCTCCTCCTCTTCGCCCCCTCCCCCCCCCCCCCCCCCCCCCCCCCCCCCCCCCCCCCCCCCCCTGCACCTCCTCCTCAACCTCTTTGGTTCCAGAGGTAGCCTCGCTTCCCTACGGATCTGCACCTGCTCAAGGAGGGGGGCGTCTGGGTCAAAAAATCATGATCAGATAGTGATCAAGCAGTCCGCCTGGGCATATGAGGCGGGTTTGAGAGGTCCGGTTGTAGATGCTCTTACGACACCTAGTTGTCAAGAATCTTGAATTGTTCTGAATCATTAGTTATGTAAATTTTTGATTGCATCTAACTTCATATTTGACTATTGAGATTTTGTTCATCGGACATGCATTTGTCAATCAAAAAATTTATACCTCAAATGTTTCGCCCCGGCCACTGCTTACATGTACCGACGAACTAGCCGGAGCACAAATTACACAAGCTGCTACTATGTACAATTAGTTTTTCCCAAATGGAATTGGAAGAAAGCCATATATATACTCGGCATACTCTTAAAAGTATGCCCATACAAGAATTTTATATCTATAACCACCCCAACAAATACCTGTTTTATTAAGAGGCGAAATATTTGGAAGGATGGAGGGTTAAGACTTGAGAACTATTTCTATAACAACCCATTTACAGCAGAGTAAGGGAAAAGAAATATGTTTCATTTGAATTTGTAATAGGTACACGGCAAGCCTCTGAAAGAATGTTGATTTACATGGATTCAGAGCTTTTTAATCAAGTACCTTGACACAGAATAGAAGGTTGAGTCCGCATAATGGGGGAGCTTATATCTACAGGGGCATCAGTCTCTTGTACTTGAAGAACCAGACGAAGAAGCAGAAGATGAAAGCGCCAACCACTCCAGTAATGATCAGCACCCACTGGAATGCATTCTGGATGCTGAAAACGTCGGTCTCGAAGTTCATCCCGAATACCCCCGCGACCACTCCGAAAATGGCGACAACAAATGTTGCAGTTGTTAGCAGAAGCTCAAACTGGATCAGCTGATTCCGGACGTTGTCCTGGGAACGGGAGGATCAAGATTAGCTCGATTAGTATGGAGACCAGCAGGCAGCAGTATGTGAAATGCATAGATCCTACGTGCATTGTCCCGGGAACAGGAAACTCAAGGTAATTCAGTTAGTTCAGAACAGCAGGCATCAGTACGTGAAATGCATAGATCCTACGTGCTGGTAACTTGAATGAGAAGAGTGCGAGATATGCTGATGTACCAGCTGAATGTTGATAAAATCTTCGGTGTCATCAATATACTCCTTCAGCTGAAAGAAGGAAATAATTAAGCATACACCTTCAACTCCAAGTTATAGAAAATAATAATAACAAGATATCGTGCAATTTTGAATAAAGGCGACTCATTACCGAGGTCAGCTTGTTAAGAGTGCTGTCGATGACTACAAAATATGCTTCCAGTAACATTTCAAGCTCCTCAATATGTTCAGTCACTGAGTTATCTGAGCTCTTTACACTATCATGTCTACTTCTACACAAGCTGTAGGTTTTCTCCAACTTCCGTGATTCTGTGGGTGAAGAGACTGGAGACACAGGAGCTGAAACTGAAGTCCCAGCGGCTGCCGCGTTGAAGGTTGCCAATGACTGATCACCAAACACAGATGATGATTCCATCCTCATCTTTTTCTCGGTAAGATACATCTCAGCCATATCTCCATCATCATCCATTAGCTGTTCTATTTCATCCCTGACCTATTGCAGGATACAATGGCAATTATATAGCAGGAAAAAACTTAAGAAACAGATTATCTGAAGAAAAAGAGAAGCATGATTCCTATCAGAATGCAAATTTACCTTCTGAACTCTTCTGGTCAGAGCGACTAGTCTACTTTTTAGCCGCCGAACGCGTTCCAGATTTAGAGTACTAATTTTCGATGTTAGCTCGTCCAGTAAGGGATATGCTTCAATTTCCAATTCTGCTGCCTGAGAAAGGCAAAAATGCAGATTCAGACATGCTCCAATTTGAACTGATATCAAGGAGATCATCATGTTTTGGTGCAATAAATATTATTTCCAATGAACTTCATGAGGTAAGAGGCTGCCGACCTTCAGTGATACAAATTATGTTTTCATAGCTAAATAGTAAAGATTAATAGCATATAAGTTAGCATGAGCTATCTATGAGTATCTCAAAGAGCATGAACTGTACAACGTGTAACCTTTGTCACTTCTGCAACAAGAAAAGCTAGAGAATCACTGCAGCATTGTTTATAAGGCGTCCTGCTTTAGACACTTAAGCATCGCTTAAGCGATAAGGCGCCCTGGCAGCGCCTTAGAAATATGCCCACTTTAGCTTCAGGCGCTTAGGCGTCAGGGCGGGTGGTGCTCGCCTTAGGTCGCTTTACCGCCTTATAAACAATGCAGTGCAGACATTGGTACATAATCATGTTCAGGTGAAGGTTCTTGTATGAAGTCATTACAAGATATTATTTGTCAATAATAAAAGCTCTCAATGTCCTGGTTAGCAGCTTTGTGAATAAACTACGAACAAGCTATTCTTGCATCCATTCGCTAATTATTGACTACTGTTTTTTCAAACCAAAAGCATAACTTCCATAATACATCCCAAACTACAGTGTGAAACTACAGTGGGAGCACAGCAGTACACAGTTAATCTCTTCTTAGGATTGTTAAGCACTGGTGCTACACTGGAATAATAATGTACTCCCTCTGTCTCATAATAGAAGAGCGTTTTTTACACTAGTGTAGTGTCAAAAACGCTCTTATATTATTGGACAGAGGGAGTAGTTGTGAAGAATATTTACCAACTCTAGTAAAAAAATCGTTGTTATATTCCCATCAGATAGTTGTCAACTGATCTATATACTAGAAAAATACTACATTCAAAGTGCCATTAAGAAAAAATAGCTATGTCAAGCAAAGCATAAATCTACTCCAGTTCTCTTGCAGGCAATGTTAGCTTACTCAATATCAAGATTAAATAATGAATTGCATATTTTTCTACCAAAAGAACATCATTGGCTGGTCTAGCAAAAGAGAAGTCAAATACTAATGTCCGTGTTAAATATTTCTGTATAACCTCATTACACAGTTCAAACAGTTAATTTTTTTTCCCATTACAGAAGGTGTCTCCAGTCCCATATAGTGCCTCATAAAAACTCCCAAATCAAAGTATGCAATTATAACTATATCCAACCGGCAAAAACCTCGCACAAGAATACCACATTGGAGAGGGTTGAGGTATAAGCATACTCCCTCCAATTACTGAACAAATATTTCTGGTGAACATAGAATCAATTAAGCTATTGGAGATTGATAATGTAGTGACAAGATTTTAACAGAGAAAGAATCATTGTAGTGGTTATAAAGGGGGGAAGGCATCAAAGAGAACGCCTGCAGAAGGAAAGAATATGCACATAGGAAGGCAGTGACTTCTTAAACAAGAAATCGTCACATCTAAACACTTACATAGTGAGCCTTTTCCATTCAAAGATCTATGTTGGTAGGACTTTTCTTCTTAGGCCTATATTTCTCATTCCAATTTTAAATCAGCTTAGACTTTCATCCCCTTTCTAATGCATAATGCACCACAGATGTTGAAATTTCAAAAGGAAAAGAAATGCCACGACCTGAATCTTTAATTACAGATGTAGCAGACTGATGCTAACTATTCATTAAATTCTTTAGTACACCTCCAAAGGGAGGCAGGAGATAAAACTGCAACAATCAGTTATAATTTTGATCCAACTGACACGGAGGAGCAAACCTATAATCCATTGTTTGGTTAGGGGGCAAGGGAGTTGAGGAGGGAAGGGGAAAGGGAATTAAGGAGGCCAATTCTCACGTACCTCTTCCCTGGTGCCCTACTAATGCAAGTGGGATAGAACTTCCTCTCAAATCCCACACACATACACCAACCATGGGTTTGGGACTAATAACCGATTTCCTGAAGCATAATCCCCCAATAAAGTCCCATTCCCTTTCCCCAAAGTAGCCAAACACGCTTTGTTTCTTGGGGATCCAAGGCACTGACCCCAAATTTAGTGTTTGCCTTACCCACCATGACATCACTTAGTATCTAGTATCAGACATTCGGATGAACTTAGCCCACTCCAATTCTACGATCAAATTAAACCGCAGTATTGCAGAAAATCTATACTACAATAATTATGGGATCGTCGTACCATGACTAATAAGTAATCACAACAGAAGTATATACAGTGATTTTAGAGAGGGAGGGTGGCGTGGGTACCTGGGCGTCGAGGAAGGAGCAGGCGGCCTCGAGGGCGAGCTCGAGGGCGCGGAACTCGAAGGGGAGCTCGTCGCCCTCGGCGCGCTGGAGGAGGCGGCGCTGCAGCTCGGCGGCATACTGGAAGACGTAGCTGTCAAGGGAGTTGAGGAGGAGCACCTCGTCGGCGGTGATGACGCAGCGGATCTGCTCGAGGTTGACGACGATGGCGCGCTCGCGGCCGAGGACGGTGGAGGGGTAGACGAAGAGCGGGTCGAGGAGGCGGAGGTCGCGGGCGGGGAGCTCGCAGCGGCGCATCATGGTGGCCTTGTCGACCTCGAGCGTCTGCACGGAGGCCGTGGCGGCCTCGACGCGGATCCAGCTGCGCGTGCCGCCGCCGCGCTTCTTGAGGTTGGGCACGTCGAGGCCGCCCGGGAAGCGGCGGCCCCCGGCGAAGGAGGCGGCCCCGCCCCCCGGGGTGCCGGCGCCGGTGCCGGTCCCGGAGTGGGGCACGGAGGGGAGCGCGGGGGACGAGGCCGACGCGGCGTGCGACGGGTACGCGTAGGGCTGGTGGTGGAGGAGCGGCTGCTTGACGGCGTCCGCCATGGCCGGCGCCGCCCGCCGCCGAGGGGCGTGATTGGTTTGGGCGCGGCGGTGGGGGATGGGATGGGCTCCTCCCTCCCGGCTGTGGGGTCTTTTCGCGGATGGGCCCCTGGGGAATCCGGGATTTGGAGGGCGGTTCGTGCCGCGTTGCGGGCTTGCGGCACGCGCTGGCAGTTGGGTCGTGTGGAGTTCAATACGCTCGCGTGCTGCTGGATCTTTTCTTTGTCAGAGAATCTCTTGTTTTTTGAGAGATTTGTTTTTGTTTGAGAGAGAATTGTAAGAATCCCAACCACACACATAAGCAAAGTTTCTTCAGATTTTTCTTTCTTTAAGATCTTATATGACTTTATTCAAACTCGATTAAAACTCACATGCAATGCTTTGGATCATAGATCCGAAAAACTACATGGTAGCTGCTAGTATAACTGAAAACTACGATTAATTAATGTTGTGTTATTTATATTTGGGAGCGCAACTCATTATAAACCTCTTGTGTAAATGTTCATGTTACTGTAACAAGTGTCCTTGAGAATTTTCATGCGAAACAGAATAATAGTGCTTCATTGGTAAAAAATTTAAGTGAAATATCTAGAGGGCAACATTTGGCGTTTGACTTGTTTTTTTTGTACTCCCTCTGTAAACTAATACAAGAGCGTTTAGATCACTACTTTAGTATTCTAAACGCTTTTATATTAGTTTACGGAGGGAGTATATACAAATCAAAATGCTTAAGTATTTCCCCTAAAATTTTGCAAGTAGAATTTAGGTGTGACAATGAACACATATATTTTCACATTATTTTGAAATTTTTAAAATACGTTTTTGGCGCGCGGGAGCATATGCTCCCTAGAGCCAAATTGAATTTCCGCATACTAGCACATTGCACAATATGTCTACATCTAAAACGATATGTATTTGCTAACTAACCTGCAACTGCAAAACTGAGCGGCCAGGGTTTCTATTTCCCTCCTGCATCCTTGGCAGCTAGGGCAAACTCTCCCCTGCATACTTTGTCGGCGAGCCCATGGATTCGCCTCCCCTCTACTTACCGTTCCGGCGACCAGTGGCTGGGAGGGGAATCCCGCAGCCTCCGCTCCGGTTAGTACTTTAGGTTAGGGTTTTTTAGTTCTCACAGGTGCGGCGCTTGGTTGGATGGCAGCGCTTCTTCTTCGAGTTTGTCTTCCGGACTTCGATCCCCCTCGAGTTCGTCCTTCTGGACGTACTCGACGGAGCTCCGGCATAGATTCCTGTTGTATCCATGGGGCGGTGAGGTTAGGGTTTCTCGTCGTGTGGCGAGATTTGTTGTCAGTTGTTTCAAATCTGTTCAAGGGTTCAACGACCATGACTGCGGCTCTAGGGAGCTAGTCCTTACGGGCACGTGCACGAAGACTTCCCGGCTGTCATCAACAAGATCAAGCCGGCTACGATATGGAGTGGCGACAGTGGCGCGACGGCGGCTCATTCTCGTGGCGGTAGTGATGGTTCGGTGGTCTCGGTATCTTGATGTAATTTTTATTATGTTTGAAGTGTTTTGTACTTCCGGTGAACTTTGATAATTTATCTGAAACATCTTCACAAAAAAAAATGTTATTGCCAACTAAAAGCCGATGTTTATTGTTTCATTATGATGAATGGCGTGTCATGTGTTTTTTTTTCAGCGATGGTTGTGCATTTTTTATTTCATATTTCCCCTTTACATGACACCATAAAATCCTCCTTGTTCTCCTAAAAATTCAGTGTAGAAGCAAAAGAAAATTTAAAAGGGGCACACCCATATTGTCATGATTTGACAATAATGCACAAAAGTGTCACGGTTTACCTAGAAAGTTGACATGTAACAGTCTGCACATGTTAGCTAGCTACCATTCACGGTTCGCTGTCAACTTTTTGAAGACTGTTGAGAGCTGTTCATGTCGGTTGCGGGTTACTTTAGCAGGGAAAACATGGGGCGAAGAACATGACAGGTTAGGCAGGAGAGCAGACGGCCGAGTTCAAAATGATTAAACAAAGAAATTGGTTGACATCTTCAAACAAGAACTAAAGTTGTACTTCTTTTATAAAGAAAGGGAAATATAAGAGCGTTTAAGTATAGATAAAGATCAAGATCATGTATTATGATAGTCAGGAGACGTGAGGAATCCGTGAATGAAACAAGCTACTCCCTCCGTCCCATAATGTAAGACGTGAGTAGCAGGCACTGTTAGAAGAAAGCGAGTGACAATTTGTTTAATCCGGCGCCAATAGAAAACAGAGAGGGACCCCTTTACTTGGCGTCCTCTTGACGGAAATGGATCCTCTAACATACACAAGGGATGTTAGAGAAGCTACAATACCTTAACTTTTCTTTTGTTAATTCATATAATTAAGGCTAAAATAACTTAAGCCAATTTTTAAATACAGATCTAGCATGCACATTCATAGTAATTACATACAAACAAGTTGATGGTGATATAAAATTAATTTTGAATTTTTTATGTCTATAGTAATTATTAAAAATAAATAACCTGCTAATAGTCAGTAACATTTCTTCTTCAATTTACACTAGAGAGTGCATTGTAACACCGTGACTTCCTTTCTCTAAGTTAGAGGATCCGGCTTTCCTCTTGACCGTGTGTTGCCACCGACCACTTCAGTGTGAAAGCCTCTGAAACAAAAACATAGATGAATAAGCAATGTTCTCATGCAACGACACGTCTCGGACGCGGGAAATCAACTGTGTGGATCAAGACTCCTGGCATGTCATTGGGATTAAACATTTGATGTGAACTTGGAGGACGAGAACTGAATAGTTTGTGAGCTCTACTAACATTAAAAAGATGCATCTTTCAATGCCATATCTTCTCAGATCCAGATCAACAACAGCGCCATAAATCTTCTACCCATGTAGCAGCACGTGACAGATGCAAAAGAAAAATGCAAGCAGGATCAATCAGAACAAACGGCTGACATTTTTACAGTGAAGAACTGAACTATTTCACCAGCAGCAAGTGTCATCAGTCAGTGTGCCATTATCACTGAAAGCGAAAGAAGCGTTCCTTCCATGGAAATCCAAGGATAAGAGGCGTCCCTAGCCACAATTTGGATCAATTCCTCCGATGCTTTTCCCTTACTCCCTCCGTCCTAAAATTTTTATTTTAGATTTGTCTAGATACGGATGTATCTAACAGGGACGGTGAGAGTATTTACAATGGAAACAAAATGTTCCGATCGAGTACAATTTGCTAGAACCCTAAAATATCTGCATCTACTACTTCCCCCACGATAAAACAGGAGAGAAATACGCAGCCACACACGTCGTGCGAATTTACAGTGTGATGATTGCCAACGCCTCTGTCACGGCACGGCAAGGAAGAAGATTTCAGAAGTCGGAGAACCAGTCATCCTCGTCGTCGTCCTTGAGGTAGCGGCGGTAGCGGTCGAGGTCCTCGTCGGCGAGGCCGTAGCGGCGGCGCCAGTACTCGAGCCTCGCCTCCGCCTCCCGCATGTTGCTCATCACCCTCTGGTACGCCGCGTTGATCCGCTCGAAGTCGATGCTATTTTCTTGGGCGTTGTCGCAGCTGTCTCGCCGCACGACGTCCGGGTGGTACTGCAGCGCGAGGCGATGGAAGGCCCTCTTGACCTCGCCCCTGGTGGCCCCCGGCGCCAGCCTCAGCGTCCGGTAGTGGTCCTCCTCCAGCCCCCCTCCCGCCGGCCTCGCCGGCGCCGCCCCGCGCGCGCTCCCGCATCTCACCGACGAAGACGACGCCGTCCCACACCGCCGCGCCGGCGCCGCTGATGCCGACGGTACGCGCAGGTTGAGCACCACTCCTCCTCCCGTGGCCATGGATGTAGCCAAGAGATCAAGAGAACACGAGATCGATCGAGTTGTGTGATGGAGCTCGTCGTTGCTTCGGATCTCCCGATGCGTTCGCTCTGTTACCGCGTGGTGGAGCTGGAAGAGATGGTTGGAACTTGGAATGAATGTGGCTGCCGCGTGGGATTTAGGCTGGTCATAGTGGGAGTAACTTATCTAGTAACATAATGTTTTTTAAAATAAGTTTGTTTATATGGCATGTAGTTAATAAGGAGATATGTGTTTGGAGTAACATAATATGTTACTATAATATAACAAAATCCAACACAGAATGAGTCTACATTGTAATAAATGCAATCATCTATGATACTATTTTTATGTTACTTTACACTATAAAGGTAGTAATATAGATTAGTGTCATATGTATGACACTAGTCTAAGTTACTCCCCATTATGAGTAGGCTTAGGCTAGTCATAGTGGGAGTAACTTAGCTAGTAACATAGCGCACTTCAAAAAAATTGTGCTTATGTGGCAAGTAATTAATGAGAGGTGGTAACATAATATGTTATTGTAACATAGCGCTTTTTAAAACAAGATGAGTCTACAAGCTAATAAATAAAGTCATCTAAAATACTACTATTATATTACTTTGTATTACAAAGATAGTAACATAGACTAGTATCATATGCATGACACTAGTCTAAGTTATTTCTCACTATGACATAGGATGAAGGGAAGGCGGTTGGCTCGCCGGAAGGAGCGGCACGCACGGCTGTTTTGCCGGAGTTTCCCACGTTGACGTTGGCATTGCTCGCACGTTTTGGCACGGACGAAACGAAACTTGGCGCGGGGGAGACGCCCCGGCATCACTATCCATTCCGTTTCCACATCCCCGGTTTTGACTGGGTTGAGATACTCCATAGGCAGGAATGCAGCTGTTTTGGCGAAAATAAAGCTTTCACGCGATTTTTTTCCCGAAGTAAAAAATGTGTTTTTCAGTTTTCAGCACACAACCAATATTTTTTGCGAGAAAACTTTCGATCTATTCATTTTCAATCATGGCAGTACAACGAACACCGAAAATAATAAAAATTACATCCAGATTTGTAGACCACCTAGCGACGACTACAAGCACTAAAGCGAGCCGAAGACGCGTCGCCGTCATCAGCCCTCCCTCACCGGAGTCGGGCACGACTTGTGTTGTAGACAGTCGGCAAGTCACCGTGCTAAGACCTCATAGGACAAGCGCACCAGAACAACAACCACCACCGATGAAGAATAACGTAGATTGAACGGATCTAACCTGAAGCCACACGAACAAATCCACCGAGGATAGATCCGCCGGAGATACGCATCCACACGCCTACCAACGATGCTAGGCGCACCATCGGAACGGGGATCAAGCGGCCGGGAGACCTTTATTCCATCTTCAAGGAGCCGCCGCCGTCTCGCTTTCCTAAACAAGACACAAACCCTAACAAATTTCAAAGGAATGAGTAACAACCGAGCCGTCCCGCCGGCCCTTACCAGGATCCACAACAATTGACGGGGTAAATATCACAAACCTCAACTCCAAAACGGGATCATCTACTCCTTTATTCTGTAAGACCGGATAAATACAACCCTCCCTCGTTGTTGGAATATCAGGCAAATTCGTGACTCATTTCAGTACATAATTCATGACAAGAACAATAATTAGCATGCAACAGTCTAACATACTAGATGAACAGAAAAAACATGCACGGAGCATTGCACATATAACAACAACTATAATTCGAGACATGTACAGGTCACGGCGCACGTATTGTTCGTTAGTAGCCGTAGTTGCTGATGGAGCGATGTTGCTGACTACGATGCTGGTGACAAACTGATGCAAACGACGTTGAAGACAACATTGGGTACTATCGCCTGACTTAGACAGAAGACTACCCATGGTGACAAAATTGAGCAGCTGCCATAACACTTCCCTAAAACCTAATTCATCCGCTCATGGTGCAGGATCACAAGGATGAACGATTCTGGAGACCTGCTCTCTCGCACGTCGGTGCATGTCAATGTTTTGGATGAAATAGACTACGGTGACGACGCAAGTTGTGAGATGAGGCAGAACCCTAAATCATCACACATTGAACGGTACTATAGCATATGATAATCACAATCTCATTCCGTTACCGAAATTATCCATCAGGAACTGAATTTATCCCCGCAGGAGATGCCGATTTCGGTAAATGCATAGGTGGAGAATTCTGACTGCGTTAACAAAATTACAGTCAAGTTAGCCGTTCCGTAAATACAAATTCGGATTGCTTTGAGCGAATTATATTCGAATTGATTTTCAGACTTTGCCTAAACCAAAACAGTGCCGTGAGCGATGTGTGGGCTTTGCAACGTGGGCCGTGAGGGCCTTACAAAGCCCAATCAATGTGGGGACTTACAAACCCTAAATCAACGCGGCAGGCCCAGGTCGCACCCATTAGCGAGCTGGCGCCGCAAACTTTGTTTCCCGTCGGGGAGCGACGCGGTGGCAACTCCATACGGTCGCCCACCGGTGCTAGCCCAGGCAGCTTCCCCACCGCGGCCGCCTGCCGGTGCAAGCCCAGGCAAGCTCAAGAACGCTTCCCCCCGCGCGGCGACGTCAGAGCCGGCGGTGCAATGTGTGAAGCAGCGGCTACTCCATGTGGCCCTCGTTGCAAGCCCTGGTCTGTTTCCCCCGCTCAAAAAAATTAAAATTATTTGGCGTTCAATTGAATCAAAAATTAAATTTAAATGTTGCAACCAATACCTGGCAGCCAAGCAGATGGCCAAATTTGAACCTGTGCCAAATCCTTCGCTATTTCTAGAGATTTACATAAAGTAATTCAAATTTAAATTTGAAGTGTGCTATAGTTTGTGCCGAATCCTTCACTATTTCTAGGATTTTGTGCGAAGCAAGTAGCAGAAATATGATTCTTTGTTTTCAAAAGTACATTTTTGCATCTTGTTTGTGCCACTCTCTTTACACAAAAACCCCTCTTTTGACAGTTCAGAAATGATTTTTATTGTAACAAAAATCTGGAAAGTCCCACTTTTGGAAGCTATCCTTTTAGTGTTGTTTTTCAATACAATTCTCTGAAAATTGTGACGCAAATTTTATTAAATTAATGAGGTCAAATAAGGATTTATAGACATTTTCATATTGCAGTTGGACCAACAGAGAATTAATTAGGAATTTCTAATGAAGTCCTATAATTAAATATAGATTTAAATTAAAGATACATAGAAAAGCTTCATGTATAATTACGAAAATTGGCTATTAAATAGGCATGTAGATATGATGAATTTAGGAACTTGAATCAGCCCAATTGGGTTTGAAATGAATATTCTATTAATTTCTAAAATTGACTAGAAATGGAAAAAAAGTATTTGACATTGTTCAGGCAGGTTGAACAGGCTGACCCAATTACATAAAACACCCACCAAGCAGCTCCTAAGCATATAAGCAAAACTGAACAGAACTAAGGAGCCAGGGGCATGAAAATAAAAATCCCTAATTTTTTTTGTCATGACTTTGTAAAAAGTCTAGAAAATATTGACGTTTTCCCAAACAATGCTTGATGTTTGTTTTCATGATCTGGCGCTGCCTGTATAGACACCAGCATTCGAGAGATGTGGCGCTGCCTATTAGCACCACATGGTCTCCAATGGAAGCTCCCGGGTTCGAATCCACGTGTCCTTCTATACAACTTCGGCCAATGGGCGGGCTCATCGCAGCTCCGTGTGTATGGAACAACGTATAGAGCAAGTATAATAGGTCCTATAAGATGTTCCACATCAGCAAAATCTTAACTGGAGGAGAGAGAAAATAAGAGAGAAGGGATCCGGCGATAGCACAAACTTCGATGAAATGGAGCTGCATGCAGCCCCACGCGAGGACTAAAGGCATGTGCCAACCAATCACTATGCCCTTTGTTGCATCTCTCTGCATGGAAGCATTAAAGTCGATAGCTAACGTACATCCAGTTTATTATATGAGCAGGCTATATAGCTAGCGTGATACTAGTATATAGCCGAATGCAGACTCTTCTATTAGCTTTGCTCTAATATCCCACTCCATAAAAAAATTAGTACCATCTTGATTAAAAAGAATCTCATAAAATATAATAAAGGTGAAAACGAAAATCGGAGAAACGCACTTCATCCCGAGCACCGAGAAATACTTAAAAAGCCTCCTATACTCAAACATCCTCTGCGCATCTTCCAAATACAACCATTGCGGTGGCATGTTCGAGGTCAAGTACTACGTGGTTCGTCGGTACAATGAGACCGGACCCGCTCAAGGCGCCGTGATGGGTAACCTTTACCCTGACTTCACCCAGGTGAACCATGGCAAGTACGTTGTCAGCAAAATGAGGGCGAACACTGGCACCAGCAACCTATCTGGGTCTCTGGGATTACGGGCTTTGCTACACCTACATAATTATTCTAGGTAAAGCTACATAAAAACTGGTTTGAGGTGATTTGATGGGCAGGAAAAAATAGCCTGGGCCCCACTCCGTGAAAATCGGGGAGGTGGGGGGATGGGGGAGGGGGGAGGGAAGAGGAGAGAAGTACTCCCTTCGTTTCTTTTTAGTCCACATATAATGTTTGGTCAAAATCAAGCTTTGTAGAATTTGACTAACTTTATATTAAAAAATATAAACATTCACAATATGGAATCAATATTATCAGATGTACAATGAAACGTATTTTCATACCATATAGTTTTAATATTGTACATGTTCATATTTTTTTATATAAGTTTGGTCAAATTTTATGTAGTTTGACTTTGACTAAATCTTATATGGAAGTAAAAAGAAACGAGGGGAGTAGATTAGGAGGTTTAAGTAAGTTTACCTACGTAGGTGTAGGATTATTCCTAGGATTACTTATACATGACGGTTGGAGTGACCTTCTAAAAGGACAACACGTCCATCCTCTCGCAGCTGCAAGACGTCTCCGATGCCGATTGGGATTCTCCCTACACTATGAGGACGTGTAGACGTGCAACCCCTCCATCGTCTCGCTCACCAAGCCTCAACGAAGTCCACCAAATGGGATGAGGACGTGTCCATATCATCAATGTTGAATGACCAAGCTCCAAAGCCTGAGGATGTTTTTATTTTGAAACAAGGCAAAAGACTTGTCATTTTTATTGATTAAGAAGAAGAGAATTGTCCGATTAATTGACGGAAAACCAATACAAGCCAACCCACATAATATGAGTACCACCGGCCAACTTGGCCATCAACATGGGATCACAGAACTACAAGCAGCTGCACAAAAGCATGACGGCACATGCCAACAGAAGGCCACACACGCGAACAACCGACAGCTCAGACTCTGACGACGATCATTACAAAGAAATATGCAGGACTTTTTTTTTAGACAATGGGCAGCTGCATTTTATTCATTCAGCAACTGTCTAGTACGAATGATGGTGCTGATTACATGAGGTACTACATTAAACCAGCATGACCCAGGGTCATGTTCTACAGACCTAACAAGAACATGAGCTGCCTTGTTACATGAATGAACACACAAGATTCAAACATGGGAGCCCTACTTTTAATATCACATTATTATGGCACCTATTTGAGATCTGTCAGCTGTCAAAGTTATTCACTTTATTGATCCCAGCTATACAATCAGATGCCGTAATAATGGATTGAAAGCCAGCAGCTTCGGTGAATAATAAGGCTGGTTGTAATGAGGAGTATCATATACTAGTATCATGAATATGATACTACTGTATGATACTACCTCCCTAATGCATAGTACTATCATATATCAGTATTATGTGGTACTTTATTTATTGTCATGCATGACACAAAGTAGCATGTCATTTATTATGATACGGTATCATGATATGATACTCCACCATCTTTTTCTTCATTTAATGCTATGACACATCATCAAAATTGCCTAGTTGACATGCATGATACTAGCTATGATACTAGCATTACAACCAGTCTAAGAGCATCTCCAACAGACGCCCCAAACGACGCGCGCGCGGTAAATCCAGCTTTTAGCGCGCGCGGGGCGGTTTGCCGCGCTCTAGCGGCCGCGGGAAACAAGCGTGCGCCGGAACCGTTTGCGCGCGCGAAAAGGCGCCAGCTCGCGCGCAAGATTTGGCGCGCCGCTTCGCCACGCGCTTCTCCACACTTCCTCTTCCCCTCTTCCTCTCCCTCTCTGCCACGCGCCGCTCCAGCGCCCCGCCACCGACGCGCCGCCATGCCGCCGCGCCGCCGAGGAGCGTCCGGCTACCGCGGCGTCCGCCTGCGCCCCAACGGCTGCTACACCGCGGAGATACGCTCCGGTGAACTCCGGCTCGGCCTCGGCACGTACTGGACGGCGCGCGAGGCCGGCCGCGCGTACGACGCGGCGGCGTGGCGCCTAGGCCGGCCGCGCGGCTAGATGAACTTTCAAGATGTGTACACGCTCCAGCAAGCGCTCAACCTCGCCCCTCTGTCTCGTCTGAACACGGCGGAAGACCGTGCGGAGCACGCCGAGCGGCAACGCCGTCTCCTCGTCGCCCAGGAGGACGATAAGGTCATGGCGGAGTGGCGCCAGCGCCACCCGAAGGACGTCGCCTACGAGCAGGCCTACTGGGCAAGGCGCCGCGAGGAGGACACGCGAAGGCGCCGCGAGACGCGGTTGGAAAGGCGTCAGCGGAAGGCGTTGGCGAATGCGCAATCCGACATCGTTGTAGCAGGTGGGCAGTCGTTCTTCGCGTCGAACGATGATCGGTGGCTGGACATCTGGCTAGACACCTCGGACGACACCGCGGAGGATGATAATGGTGATGATGATAGCGACTTAGAGTAGTTTCTATCTAGTTGTGCCGTAGTTTATCTATGCTTTCGAACTATCTATCTAGTTGCACCGATGTAAAATACCTTTGTATCATTTTTTATTTATGTAATCTATCTAGTTTTTATTTTATCTATGCGTTCGAAAATTAAAAAAAATGTTGTGTGCGCGCTGCATTTTTTGCGTGTTACTGAAGCGGCACGCGCGCTGCATTTTAACGTGGCTGCTGGAGCGGGCGCAGCGCGCCGCGCCAAACCAAGCGATGGGCACGCGCTAAAGCTGTTTTTTGCGCGCGCCGCGTTGGGCGCCTGTTGGAGATGCTCTAAGTAAGGCATGGCGCAGAGCTATAGCTTCAGCAAGTTCTGGCTTCTGGGTCTTCAATATGCATGGTCCTTCAGCAAACTCTGGCTTATGGGTCTCCAATATGGTCCACATAGCACCTGCAGGCAGCCTGTACCATTCCCAGGTGGTCACGGATGAATCTGAGAAGATTGCTGCATCGGTATTTATCAGAGCCGACCCCATCCGCGGTGGAGACCACTTTCCGATTGATGCTTCGTCCTTGGCTCCTTGGGCAGGAACATAATCTAGTAAACTACACAGTTTCCTAGACTATGTTACTGAAAAATATGCCCTAGAGACAATAATAAAGTTATTATTTATTTCCTTATATCATGATAAATGTTTATTATTCATACTAGAATTGTATTAACCGAAAACATAATACATGTGTGAATACATAGACAAACAGAGTGTCACTAATATGCCTCTACTTGACTAGCTCGTTAATCAAAGATGGTTATGTTTTCTAACCATGGACAAAGAGTTGTTATTTGATTAACGGGATCACATTATTAGATGAATGATCTAATTGACATGACCCATTCCATTAGCTTAGCACCCGATCGTTTAGTATGTTGCTATTGCTTTCTTCATGACTTATACATGTTCCTATGACTATGAGATTATGCAACTCCCGTTTGCCAGAGGAACACTTTGTGTGCTACCAAACGTCACAACGTAACTGGGTGATTATAAAGGAGCTCTACAGGTGTCTCCAAAGGTACATGTTGGGTTGGCGTATTTCGAGATTAGGATTTGTCACTCCGATTGTCGGAGAGGTATCTCTGGGCCCCCTCGGTAATGCACATCACTTAAAGCCTTGCAAGCATTGCAAGTAATGAGTTAGTTGCGGGATGATGTATTACAGAACGAGTAAAGAGACTTGCCGGTAACGAGATTGAACCAGGTATGGGATACCGACGATCGAATCTCGGGCAAATAACATACCGATGACAAAGAGAACAATGTATGTTGTTATGCGGTCTGACCGATAAAAGATATTCGTAGAATATGTAGGAGCCAATATGAGCATTCAGGTTCCACTATTGGTTATTGACCGGAGACGTGTCTCGGTCATGTCTACATTGTTCTCGAACCCGTAGGGTCCGCACGCTTAAGGTTACGATGACAGTTATATTATGAGTTTATGCATTTTGATGTACCGAAGGTTGTTCGGAGTCCCGGATGTGATCACGGACATGACGAGGAGTCTCGAAATGGTCGAGACATAAAGATTGATATATTGAAAGCCTATGTTTGGATATCGGAAGTGTTCCGGGTAAAATCGGGATTTTAGCGGAGTACCGGGAGGTTACCGGAACCCCCCGGGAGGTATATGGACCTTAGTGGGCCTTAGTGGAAGAGAGGAGAGGTGGCCAGAGATGGGCCGCACGCCCCACCCCCCTTGGTCCGAATTGGACAAGGAGAGGGGGCCGGCCCCCCTTCCTCCTCTCTCTCCTCTCCCCCCCTCCACGAATCCTATTCCAACTAGGAAAGGGGGGGAGTCCTACTCCCAGTGGGAGTAGGACTCCTCCTGGCGCGCCTCTCCTGGCCGGCCGGCCCCCCTCCCTTGAACCTTTATATACGGAGGCAGGGGCACCCCCTAGAGACACAAGTTGATCCACGTGCTCATATTCTTAGCCGTGTGCGGTGCCCCCTTCCACCATAGTCCTCGATAATATTGTACCGTTGCTTAGGCGAAGCCCTGCGACTGTAGTACATCAAGATCGTCACCACGCCATCGTGCTGACGGAACTCTTCCCCGACACTTTGCTGGATCGGAGTCCAGGGATCGTCATCGAGTTGAACGTGTGCTAGAACTCGGAGGTAGCGTAGTTTCGGTGCTTGATCGGTCGGGCCGTGAAGACGTACGACTACATCAACCAAGTTAATGCTTCCGTTGTCGATCTACAAGGGTACATAGATCACACTCCCCCCTCTCGTTGCTATGCATCACCATGATCTTGCGTGTGCGTAGGAATTTTTTTGAAATTACTACGAAACCCAACAGTGGCATCCGAGCATAGGTTTTATATGTTGATGTTATATGCACGAGTAGAACACAAGTGAGTTGTGGGCGATATAAGTCATACTGCTTACCAGCATGTCATACTTTGGTTCGGCGGTATTGTTGGACGAAGTGGCCCGGACCGACATTACGCGTACGCTTACGCGAGACCGGTTCTCGCGACGTGCTTTGCACATAGGTGGCTTGCGGGTGACAGTTTCTCCAACTTTAGTTGAACCGAGTGTGGCTACGCCCGGTCCTTGTGAAGGTTAAAACAGCACCAACTTGACAAACTATCGTTGTGGTTTTGATGCGTAGGTAAGATTGGTTCTTGCTTAAGCCCGTAGCAGCCACGTAAAACATGCAACAACAAAGTAGAGGACGTCTAACTTGTTTTTGCAGGGCATGTTGTGATGTGATATGGTCAAGACATGATGCTAAATTTTATTGTATGAGATGATCATGTTTTGTAACCAAGTTATCGGCAACTGGCAGGAGCCATATGGTTGTCGCTTTATTGTATGCAATGCAATCGCGCTGTAATGCTTTACTTTATCACTAAGCGGTAGCGATAGTCGTGGAAGCATAAGATTGGCGAGACGACAACGATGCTACGATGGAGATCAAGGTGTCACGCTGGTGACGATGGTGATCATGACGGTGCTTCGGAGATGGAGATCACAAGCACAAGATGATGATGGCCATATCATATCACTTATATTGATTGCATGTGATGTTTATCTTTTATGCATCTTATCTTGCTTTGATTGACGGTAGCATTATAAGATGATCTCTCACTAATTATCAAGAAGTGTTCTCCCTGAGTATGCGCCGTTGCGAAAGTTCTTCGTGCTGAGACACCACGTGATGATCGGGTGTGATAGACTCTGCGTTCAAATACAACGGGTGCAAAACAGTTGCACACGCGGAATACTCAGGTTATACTTGACGAGCCAAGCATATACAGATATGGCCTCGGAACACGGAGACTGAAAGGTCGAGCGTGAACCATATAATAGATATGATCAACATAGTGATGTTCACCAATGAAACTACTCCGTCTCACGTGATGATCGGACATGGTTTAGTTGATTTGGATCACGTAATCACTTAGAGGATTAGAGGTATGTCTATCTAAGTGGGAGTTCTTTAAGTAATATGATTAATTGAACTTAAATTTATCATGAACTTAGTCCTGGTAGTATTTTGCAATTTTTGTTGTAGATCAATAGCTCGCGTTGTTGCTTCCCTGTGTTTATTTTGATATGTTCCTAGAGAAAATTGTGTTGAAAAATGTTAGTAGCAATGATGCGGATTGGATCCGTGATCTGAGGTTTATCCTCATTGCTGCACAGAAGAATTATGTCCTTGATGCACCGCTAGGTGACGGACCTATTGCAGGAGCAGATGCAAACGTTATGAACGTTTGGCTAGCTCAATATGATGACTACTTGATAGTTTAGTGCACCATGCTTAATGGCTTAGAATCGGTACTTCAAAGACGTTCTGAACGTCATGGAGCATATGAGATGTTCCAGGAGTTGAAGTTAATATTTCAAGCAAATACCCGAGTTGAGAGATATGAAGTCTCCAACAAGTTCTATAGCTAAAAGATGGAGGAGAATCGCTCAACTAGTGAGCATGTGCCCAGATTGTCTGAGTACTACAATCGCTTGAATCAAGTGGGAGTTAATCTTTCAGATAAGATAGTGATTGACAGAATTCTCTAGTCACCATCACCAAGTTAGTAGAACTTCATGATGAACTATGATATGCAAGGGATAACGGAAACGATTCTCAAGCTCTTCGTAATGCGGAAATTGACGAAGGTAGAAATCGAGAAAAACATCAAGTGTTGATGGTAGACAAGACCACTAGTTTCAAGAAAAGGGCAGAGGGAAGAAGGGGAACTTCAAGAAGAACAGCAAGCAAGTTGCTGCTCAAGTGAAGAAGCCCAAGTCTGATCCTAAGCCTGAGACTAAGTGTTTCTACTGCAAAGGGACTGGTCACTGGAAGCGGAACTATCCCAAGTGATTGGCAGATAAGAAGGATGGCAAAGTGAACATAAGTATATTTGATATACATGTTATTGATGTGTACTTTACTATTGTTGGGTTTCGTAGTAATTTCAAAAAATTTCCTACGCACACGCAAGATCATGGTGATGCATAGCAACGGAGGGGAGAGTGTTGTCTACGTACCCCGCAGACCGACGGCGAAGCGCTGAACACGTTAGAGGAAGTAGTCGTACGTCTTCACGGTCCAACCGATCAAGCACCGAAACTACGGCACCTCCGAGTTCGAGCACACGTTCAGCTCGATGACGATCCCCGGACTCCGATCCAGCAAAGTGTCGGGAAGAGTTCCTCAGCACGACGGCGTGGTGACGATCTTGATGTACTACAGCGCAGGGCTTCGCCTAAGCACCGCTACAGTATTATCGAGGTATATGGTGGAAGGGGGCACCGCACACGGCTAAGGAACGATCACGTGAAGATCAACTTGTGTGTTCTAGGGTGCCCTCCTCCAGTATATAAAGGAGCCAAGGGGGGAGGGGGGCGCCGGCCATAGGAGGGGGGAGAGTCCTTCCCTCCTAGTGGGAGTAGGACTCCCCTTCCTAGTCCAACTAGGAATAGGGCGGGGGAAGGAAAGAGAGGGAGAGGGAGAGGGAAAGGGGGGCCGCCCCCCCCCTCCTAGTCCTATAGGACTAGGGAAGGGGGGGCGCGCCACCTCCTGGGCTGCTGCCTCTCTCTCCCCTCAGGCCCAATAAGGCCCATTACTTCCCCGGGGGGTTCCGGTAACCCCTCCGGCACTCCGGTTTTATCCGAAATCACCCGGAACAATTCCGGTGTCCGACTATAGTCGTCCAATATATCGATCTTTATGTCTCGACCATTCCGAGACTCCTCGTCATGTCCATGATCATATCCGGGACTCCGAACAACCTTCGGTACATCAAAATACATAAACTCATAAATAACTGTCATCGTAACTTAAGCGTGCGGACCCTACGGGTTCGAGAACAATGTAGACATGACCAAGACATGTCTCCGGTCAATAACCAATAGCGGACCTGGATGCCATATTGGCTCCTACATATTCTACGAAGATCTTTATCGGTCAGACCGCATAAAACATACGTTGTTCCCTTTGTCATCGGTATGTTACTTCCCGAGATTCGATCGTCGGTATCCAATACCTAGTTCAATCTCGTTACCGGCAAGTCTCTTTACTCGTTCCGTAATACATCATCTCACAACTACCATATTAGTTGTAATGCTTGCAAGGCTTATGTGATGTGCATTACCGAGAGGGCCCAGAGATACTCTCCGACAATCGGAGTGACAAATCCTAATCTCGAAATACGCCAACCCAACAATGTACTTTGGAGACACCTGTAGATGCTCCTTTATAATCACCCAGTTACGTTGTGACGTTTGGTAGCACCCAAAGTGTTCCTCCGGCAAACGGAGTTGCATAATCTCATAGTCATAGGAACATGTATAAGTCATGAAGAAAGCAATAGCAACCATACTAAACGATCGGGTGCTAAGCTAATGGAATGGGTCATGTCAATCAGATCATTCAACTAATGATGTGATCCCGTTAATCAAATAACAACTCTTTGTCCATGGTTAGGAAACATAACCATCTTTGATTCACGAGCTAGTCAAGTAGAGGCATACTAGTGACACTCTGTTTGTCTATGTATTCACACATGTATTATGTTTCCGGTTAATACAATTCTAGCATGAATAATAAACATTTATCATGAAATAAGGAAATAAATAATAACTTTATTATTGCCTCTAGGGCATATTTTCTTCAGTCTCCCACTTGCACTAGAGTCAATAATCTAGATCACATCACCATGTGATTAACATCGATAGTTCACATCATCATGTGATTAACACCCATAGTTCACATCGCCATGTGACCAACACCCAAAGGGTTTACTAGATTCAGTAATCTAGTTCACATCGCTATGTGATTAACACCCAAGGAGTACTAAGGTGTGATCATGTTTTGCTTGTGAGAGAATCTTAGTCAACGGATCTGCCACATTCAGATCCGCATGTATTTTGCAAATTTCTATGTCAACAGTGCTCTGCATGGAGCTACTCTAGCTAATTGCTCCCACTTTCAATATGTATCTAGACCGAGACTTAGAGTCATCTAGATTAGTGTCAAACTTGCATCGGCGTAACCCTTTACGACGAACCTTTTTCCACTTCCATAATCGAGAAACATATCCTTATTCCACTAAGGATAATTTTGACCGCTGTCCAGTGATCTACTCCTAGATCACTATTGTACTCCCTTGCCAAGCTCAGTGGTAGGGCATACAATAGATCTGGTATACAGCATGGCATACTTTATAGAACCTATGACTGAGGCATAGGGAATGACTTTCATTCTCTTTCTATCTTCTGCCGTGGTCGGGCTTTGGGTCTTACTCAACTTCACGCCTTGTTACACAGGCAAGAACTCTTTCTTTGACTGTTCCATTTTGAACTACTTCAAAATCTTGTCAAGGTATGTACTCATTGAAAAAACTTATCAAGCGTCTTGATCTATCTCTATAGATCTTGAAGCTCAATATGTAAGCAGCTTCACCGAAGTCTTTCTTTGAAAAACTCCTTTCAAACACTCCTTTTATGCTTTACAGAATAATTCTACATTATTTCCGATCAACAATATGTCATTCACATATACTTATCAGAAATGCTGTAGTGCTCCCACTCACTTTCTCGTAAATACAGGCTTCACCGCAAGTCTGTATAAAACTATATGCTTTGATCAACTCATCAAAGCGTATATTCCAACTCCGAGATGCTTGCACCAGTCCACAGATGGATCGCTGGAGTTTGCACATTTTGTTAGCACCTTTCGGATTGACAAAACCTTCTGGTTGCATCGTATACAACTCTTCTTTAGTAAATCCATTAAGGAATGCAGTTTTGTTTATCCATTTGCCAGATTTCATAAAACGCGGCAATTGCTAACATGATTCGGACAGACTTAAGCATAGATACGAGTGAGAAACTCTCATCGTAGTCAACACCTTGAACTTGTCGAAAACCTTTTGCGACAATTCTAGCTTTGTAGATAGTAACACTACTATCAGCGTCCGTCTTCTTCTTGAAGATCCATTTATTCTCAATTGCTTGCCGATCAACGGGCAAGTCAACCAAAGTCCATACTTTGTTCTCATACATGGATCCCATCTCAGATTTCATGGCTTCAAGCCACTTTGCGGAATCTGGGCTCACCATCGCTTCTTCATAGTTCGTAGGTTCATCATGATCTAGTAGCATGACTTCCAGAACAGGATTACCGTACCACTCTGGTGCGGATCTTACTCTGGTTGATCTACGAGGTTCAGTAGTATCTAGATCTGAAGTTTCATGATCATTATCATTAGCTTCCTCACTAATTGGTGTAGGTGTCACTGAAACAGTTTTCTGCGATGTACTACTTTCCAGTAAGGGAGCAGGTACAGTTACCTCGTCAAGTTCTACTTTCCTCCCACTCACTTCTTTCGAGAGAAATTCCTTCTCAAGAAAGTTTCCGAGTTTAGCAACCAAAGTCTTGCCTTCGGATCTGTGATAGAAGGTGTATCCAATAGTTTCCTTTGGATATCCTATGAAGACACATTTCTCCGATTTGGGTTCGAGCTTATCAGGTTGAAGCTTTTTCACATAAGCATCGCATCCCCAAACTTTCAGAAACGACAACTTTGGTTTCTTGCCAAACCATAGTTCATAAGGCGTCGTCTCAACGGTTTTTGATGGTGCCCTATTTAACGTGAATGCAGCTGTCTCTAATGCATAAACCCAAAACGATAGTGGTAGATCGGTAAGAGACATCATAGATCGCACCATATCTAATAAAGTACGGTTATGACGTTCGGACACACCATTACATTGTGGTGTTTCAGGTGGCATGAGTAGTGAAACTATTTCACATTGTTTTTAACTGAAGGCCAAACTCGTAACTCAAATACTCTTCTCTACGATCAGATCGTAGAAACTTTATTTTCTTGTTATGATGATTTTTCAATTCACTCTGAAATTCTTTGAACTGTTCAAATGTTTTAGACTTATGTTTCATCAAGTAGATATACTCATATCTGCTCAAATCATCTATGAAGATCAGAAAATAATGATACCTGTCGCGAGCCTCAATATTCATCGGACCACATACATCAGTATGTATGATTTCCAACAAATATGTTGCTCGCTCCATTGTTTCGAAGAACAGAGTCTTAGTCATCTTGCCCATGAGGCATGGTTCGCAAGCATCAACTGATTCATAATCAAGTGATTCCAAAAGCCCATCAGCATGGAGTTTCTTCATGCGCTTTACACCAATATGACCTAAACGGCAGTGCTACAAATAAGTTGCACTATCATTATTAACTTTGCATCTTTTGGTTTCAATATTATGATTATGTGTATCACTACGATCGAGATCCAACGAACTATTTTCATTGGGTGTGTAACCATATAAGGTTTTATTCATGTAAACAGAACAACAATTTATTCTCTTACTTAAATGAATAACCGTATTACAATAAACATGATCAAATCATATTCATGCTCAACGCAAACACCAAATAACACTTATTTAGGTTCAACACTAATCCCAAAATTATAGGGAGTGTGCGATGATGATCATATCAATCTTGGAACCACTTCCAACACACATCATCACTTCACCCTTAACTAGTCTCTGTTTATTTTGCAACTCCCGTTTCGAGTTACTAATCTTAGCAACTGAACTAGTATCAAATACTAAGGGTTTGCTATAAACACTAGTAAAGTACACATCAATAACATGTATATCAAATATACTTATGTTCACTTTGCCATCCTTCTTATCTGCCAATCACTTGGGGTAGTTCCGCTTCCAGTGACCAGTCCCTTTGCAGTAGAAACACTTAGTCTCAGGCTTAGGATCAGACTTTGGCTTCTTCACTTGAGCAGCAACTTGCTTGCCGTTCTTCTTGAAGTTCCCCTTCTTCCCTTTGCCCTTTTCTTGAAACTAGTGATCTTGTCAACCATCAACACTTGATGCTCTTTCTTGATTTCTACCTCCGCAGCTTTCAGCATCGCGAAGAGCTCGGGAATAGTCTTGTTCATCCCTTGCATATTATAGTTCGTCACGAAGCTCTTGTAGCTTGGTGGTAGTGATTGGAGAATTCTGTCAATGACGCAATCATCTGGAAGATTAACTCCCAACTGAATCAAGTGATTATTATACCCAGACATTTTGAGTATATGCTCACTGACAGAACTGTTCTCCTCCATCTTGCAGCTATAGAACTTATTGGAGACTTCATATCTCTCAATCCGGGCATTTGCTTGAAATATCAACTTCAACTCCTGGAACATCTCATATGCTCCATGACGTTCAAAACGTCGTTGAAGTCCCGATTCTAAGCCGTAAAGCATGGCACACTGAACTATCGAGTAGTCATCAGCTTTGCTCTGCCAGACGTTCATAACATCTTGTGTTGCTCCAGCAGCAGGCCTGGCACCCAGCGGTGCTTCCAGGACGTAATTCTTCTGTGCAACAATGAGGATAATCCTCAAGTTACGGACCCAGTCCGTGTAATTGCTACCATCATCTTTCAACTTTGCTTTCTCAAGGAACGCATTAAAATTCAACGGAACAACAGCACGAGCCATCTATCTACAATCAACATAAACAAGCAAGATACTATCAGGTACTAAGTTCATGATAAATTTAAGTTCAATTAATCATATTACTTAAGAACTCCCACTTAGATAGACATCCCTCTAATCCTCTAAGTGATCACGTGATCCAAATCAACTAAACCATGTCCGATCATCACGTGAGATGGAGTAGTTTCATCGGTGAACATCATTATGTTGATCATATCTACTATATGATTCACGCTCGACCTTTTGGTCTCCGTGTTCCGAGGCCATATCTGTATATGCTTGGCTCGTCAAGTATAACCTGAGTATTCCGCGTGTGCAACTGTTTTGCACCCGTTGTATTTGAACGTAGAGCCTATCACACCCGATCATCATGTGGTGTCTCAGCACGAAGAACTTTCGCAACGGTGCATACTCAGGGAGAACACTTCTTGATAATTTAGTGAGAGATCATCTTATAATGCTACCGTCAATCAAAGCAAGATAAGATGCATAAAAAGATAAACATCACATGCAATCAATATAAGTGATATGATATGGCCATCATCATCTTGTGCTTGTGATCTCCATCTCCGAAGCACCGTCATGATCACCATCGTCACCGGCGCGACACCTTGATCTCCATTGTAGCACCGTTGTCGTCTCGCCAATCTTATGCTTCCACGACTATCACTACCGTTTAGTAATAAAGTAAAGCATTACATCGCGTTTGCATTGCATACAATAAAGCGACAACCATATGGCTCCTGCCAGTTGCCGATAACTTGGTTACAAAACATGATCATCTCATACAATAAAATTCAGCATCATGTCTTGACCATATCACATCACAACATGCCCTGCAAAAACAAGTTAGACGTCCTCTACTTTGTTGTTGCATGTTTTACGTGGCTGCTACGGGCTTAAGTAAGAACCAATCTCACCTACGCATCAAAACCACAACGATAGTTTGTCAAATAGACTCCGTTTTAACCTTCGCAAGGACCGGGCGTAGCCATACTTGGTTCAACTAAAGTTGGAGAGCAGTCGCCCGCAAGCCATCTCTGTGCAAAGCACGTCGAGGGAACCGGTCTCGCGTAAGCGTACGCGTAATGTTGGTCCAGGTCGTCTCGTCCAACAATACCGCCAAACCAAAGTATGACATGCTGGTAGGCAGTATGACTTGTATCGTCCACAACTCACTTGTGTTCTATTCGTGCATATAACATCAACATAAATAACCTAGGCTCGGAAGCCACTGTTGGATTTCGTAGTAATTTCAAAAAATTTCCTACGCACACGCAAGATCATGTGATGCATAGCAACGAGGGGGAGAGTGTTGTCTACGTACCCAACGCAGACCGACTGCGGAAGCGCTGACACGACGTAGAGGAAGTAGTCGTACGTCTTCACGATCCAACCGATCAAGCACCGAAACTACGGCACCTCCGAGTTCGAGCACACGTTCAGCTCGATGACGATCCCCGGACTCCGATCCAGCAAAGTGTCGGGGAAGAGTTCCGTCAGCACGACGGCGTGGTGACGATCTTGATGTAGTACAGCAGCAGGGCTTCGCCTAAACTCCGCTACAGTATTATCGAGGTATATGGTGGCAGGGGGCACCCACACGGCTAAGGAATAGATCACGTGGATCAACTTGTGTGTTCTAGGGTGCCTCTACCTCAGTATATAAAGGAGCCAAGGGGGGAGAGGGGCACCGGCCAAGGAGAGAGGCGCAGGAGAGTCCTACTCCCTCTGGGAGTAGGATTCCTCCCCCCAATCCTAGTCCAACTAGGATTCCTCGGAGGGGAAGGGAGAGAGGGGGGTCGGCCACCTTCTCCTAGTCCTAATAGGACTAGGGGAGGGGGAAGTGGCGCAGCCACCTTGGGCTTCCCCTGTCTCCTTTCCACTAAGGCCCATGAAGGCCCATATGGCTCCCGGGGGGTTCCGGTAACCCTCCCGGTACTCCGGTAAAATCCCGATTTCACCCGGAACACTTCCGATGTCCAAACATAGGCTTCCAATATATAAATCTTTACGTCTCGACCATTTCGAGACTCCTCGTCATGTCCGTGATCACATCCGGGACTCCGAACAACCTTCGGTACATCAAAATGCATAAACTCATAATATAATTGTCATCGTAACCTTAAGCATGCGGACCCTACGGGTTCGAGAACAATGTAGACATGACCGAGACATGTCTCCGGTCAATAACCAATAGCGGGACCTGGATGCCCATATTGGCTCCTACATATTCTACGAAGATCTTTATCGGTCAGACCGCATAACAACATACGTTGTTCCCTTTGTCATCGGTATGTTACTTGCCCGAGATTCGATCGTCGGTATCCAATACCTAGTTCAATCTCGTTACCGGCAAGTCTCTTTACTCGTTCCGTAATACATCATCTCACAACTAACATATTAGTTGTAATGCTTGCAAGGCTTATGTGATGTGTATTACCGAGAGGGCCCAGAGATACCTCTCCGACAATCGGAGTGACAAATCCTAATCTCGAAATACGCCAACCCAACATGTACCTTTGGAGACACCTGTAATGCTCCTTTATAATCACCCAGTTACGTTGTGACGTTTGGTAGCACCCAAAGTGTTCCTCCGGCAAACGGGAGTTGCATAATCTCATAGTCATAGGAACATGTATAAGTCATGAAGAAAGCAATAGAAACATACTAAACGATCGGGTGCTAAGCTAATGGAATGGGTCATGTCAATCAGATCATTCAACTAATGATGTGATCCCGTTAATCAAATAACAACTCTTTGTCCATGGTTAGGAAACATAACCATCTTTGATTCACGAGCTAGTCAAGTAGAGGCATACTAGTGACACTCTGTTTGTCTATGTATTCACACATGTATTATGTTTCCGGTTAATACAATTCTAGCATGAATAATAACATTTATCATGGAATTGTGACGCCCGCGATTTAATCGTACTCTAATCATACACGCAAACGTGTACGATCAAGATCAGGGACTCACGGGAAGATATCACAACACAACTCTACAAATAAAATAAGTCATACAAGCATCATCTAACAAGCCAGAGGCCTCGAGGGCTCGAATACAAGAGCTCGATCATAGACGAGTCAGCGGAAGCAACAATATCTGAGTACAGACATAAGTTAAACAAGTTTGCCTTAAGAAGGCTAGCACAAACTGGGATACAGATTGAAAGAGGCGCAGGCCTCCTGCCTGGGATCCTCCTAACTACTCATGGTCGTCGTCAGCGGGCAGCACGTAGTAGTAGGCACCTCCGGTGTAGTAGGAGTCGTCGTCGACGGTGGCGTCTGGATCCTGGGCTCCAACATCTGGTTGCGACAACCAGGTAGAAGGGATAGAAGGAAAAGAAGGAGAAGGAACCGTGAGTACTCATCCAAAGTACTCGCAAGCAAGGAGCTACACTACATATGCATGGGTATATGTGTAAAGGCCATATCGGTGGACTGAACTGCAGAATGCCAGAATAAGAGGTGGATAGCTAATCCTGTCGAAGACTACGCTTCTGGCAGCCTCCGTCTTGCAGCATGTAGAAGAGAGTAGACTGAAGTCCTCCAAGTAGCATTGCATAGCATAACCCTAACCGATGATCCTCCCCTCGTCGCCCTGTGAGAGAGCGATCACCGGTTGTATCTGGCACTTGGAAGGGTGTGTTTTATTAAGTATCCGGTTCTAGTTGTCATAAGGTCAAGGTACAACTCCAAGTCGTCCTGTTACCGAAGATCACGGCTATTCGAATAGTTTAACTTCCCTGCAGGGGTGCACCACATAACCCAACACGCTCGATCCCATTTGGCCGGACACACTTTCCTGGGTCATGCCCGGCCTCGGAAGATCAACACGTCGCAGCCCTACCTAGGCACAACAGAGAGGTCAGCACGCCGGTCTAAATCCTATGGCGCAGGGGTCTGGGCCCATCGCCCTTTGCACACCTGCACATTGCGAATGCGGCCGGAAGCAGAACTAGCCCCCTTAATACAAGAGCAGGCTTACGGTCCAATCCGGCGCGCGCCACTCAGTCGCTGACGTCACGAAGGCTTCGGCTGATACCACGACGTCGAGTGCCCATAACTGTCCCCGCGTAGATGGTTAGTGCGTATAGGCCAGTAGCCAGACTTGCATCAAATACCAAGATCTCGTTAAACGTGTTAAGTATCTGCGAACGCCGACCAGGGCCAGGCCCACCTCTCTCCTAGGTGGTCTCAACCTGCCCTGTCGCTCCGCCTCAAAGTAACAGTCGGGAACCCAGGCCCACCTCTACCGGGATGGAGCCACCTGCCCCTTCGGCCCCCATCTCCAAACAGTATCACCGGTAATGTAACAGTGTAAAGTATATAGTATATGCCCGTGATCACCTCCCGAAGTGATCACGGCCCAGTAGTATAGCATGGCAGACGGACAAGAGTGTAGGGCCACTGATGGAACACTAGCATCCTATACTATGCATTTAGGATTGTAGTTAAGGTATCAACAGTTGTAACAACAAGGACAGGCTATGCATCAGAATAGGATTAACAGAAAGCAGTAACATGCTACACTACTCTAATGCAAGTAGTATAGAGAAGAGTAGGCGATATCTGTTGATCAAGGGGGGGGGGGCTTGCCTGGAAGCTCTGTTGTACAGGGAGAAGGGTCGTCGGTGACGTAGTCGTACTCGGTGGCATCAGTGCCGGTCACGGGGTCTATTGGAGAAGAAGAAGAGGGGGGAAGAAACAGTAAATAATAAGCAAACAGATGCATAGCGATGCATGACATGACAAGTAGCGATGCTAGGGGTGCCCTAACGCGGTATGAGGTGGTACCGGTGAAGGGGGGAACATCCGGGAAAATATCCCCGGTGTTTTGGCTTCCGGACAGATGAACCGGAAGGGGAAAGTTGTGTGTTCACTATGCTAGGGATGCGTGGCGGACGAACGGGCCACGTATCCGGGTTCCTCTCGTCGTTCTGAGCAACTTTCATGTACAAAGTATTTTCATCCGAGCTACGGTTTATTTTATATGATTTTTCAAAGTTTTAAACAATTTCTAAATTTTTCTGAATTTACTTATTATTTCAAAATTAAAGGTGAAATTGCTAAGTGTACCCACAACTTGTACACAACAATGTACTAAAGGGGCTGACAGGTGGGGTCCAGTTGACATCCCAGTCAACAGTCAACTGGGACCGTTGACTGGTCAAAGGAGTCTAGTGGGACCCTCCTGTCAATGACTAGGCTAGTCCAGTCAGCAGTTTGACTTGGTCAAACTGGACAGCAGGCCCACCTGTCATTGGCTATACTGTTAATTAATAGTAGTTAATTAGGTTAAGTAGTTAATTAGGTTAATTAAATTAGGATTAATTAAGTTAATTAATTATTTAATTAATTAATTAATTAATTTTTGTAACACATTTTTTTGTTCTGGGCGTGGGCCCCCTTGTCATAGGCACAGGGGGCCTTAACGGGTTTTAGGCGCCCGAACGGGCGCAGTTGCGGGCGCCGGGTCGCCTGGACCCGGGCGCTGCCTTGCCGGCAGCCATGGCGGGGCACGACGCCGGCCATGGAAGGGAGCGGGCTGCGGCGGATGCGGCGGTAGGGGGTGGTAGCTGGGGCGAGGACGCGGCCGACAGCCACGGCGAGCGGAGGCGGGCGCTAGAAGCTGTAGGGTGAAGGCGGAGATGGCCGCGGGGCGAGGCGCGAGCGGGCGCGGGCTCGCGCGCGCGCGTGGCGCGTAGGCGTGGCGAGGCCGGGAGCACGACGGCAGAAATACGGGGCGGCACCGGCGCGGACGACCTAGGGAAAGGGGTAGGGGAGATGGGGTCATACCCCCGGTGCAGGGGTTCGGTCGGCGTGGATCGAGGCGAGGCATGTGGCGGCCGTCGTCGAAGAAGATCGTCGAGGGAGCCCGTTGGGGCGTCCTAGCTCGCGTGCGCCAGTGTAGATGACGAAGACGACGAGGCAGACCTCACAGACGCGAGGGGTTGCTGATTCGGTGGTGTTGGTCGCGGTGGTTTGCGGCGGTTCCTCGCGCGGGCATGCCGGCGAGGTGGGCTCCGGCGCGTCAAGGGGGTCCAGCGCGGGGCTCTTGTCGTCGCTGGAGAACGAGAGGGTGGGGGTCTCGGTCAGGAGGAGTGGGGGTCGCGAGAGGAGTGGGGGGGGGGTCATGCGGGGCGACGGGGATGGTTCCGATCTGGATCGGTGGGGGGAAGTGGGGGCGGTGGTTGCCCTAGGGTTCGATCGGGTTGGGGGATAAGGGAGGGAAACCTGGGCCAGGTGACTGGCATGACGGGGAGCGGCCAGCTGGGCCAAGGCCCATCTGGGAGGGGAGGGTTTTCTCATTTCCTTTTCTTTTTGTTAGTTTTCATTTTTTTCTTTTTCTTTTTTTCAGTTTCTTTTTCATCTAGTTTTTATCTAATATTAAAATGATCCCTAATTTAGTAATACATTAAAACCCACTACAACAAAAGGTTTTACCCCAAAGCAATTTAGTTTAGTATTTTGTTAATTATAAAAGCATTTATATATTGGTTTTTGCTACTGTTTTATTCATCTCATATTATTTAAACATTTTATAAAGGTGTGGTTTCTTCACCAATATTTAATTACCTATGCATTATTTGGCACGTCTAGAGCATTTTAGTTTTAACGTTTGGAAATTTTTATCTTTTGACTTTATCTTTTTTTTAAATTGAACTGGGTTTCGAACTAACGCGAGATTAGCAACAGTAATCATGATGACGTGGCATCATTACCAGAGGTTACTGTCGCTTGATTATCCGGGCGTCACAATTCTCCTCCACTACAAGAAATCTCGTCCCGAGATTTAAGAGGTAGAGTAAGGGGGAAAGATCTGGTTACGAAATTCTAACGGATCTTCTCGAAGAAGTTAATCCCTTTCGTTGATGTCTTCAATTCTTTATTCCAATGCATCATGGTAAACTTGTCATCATTTCTTCGGGAACTCTATCGTACTTACGAAAGGTTAAGGGGCAGCTCAGCCACGTCAGAATGCTTTTGAGGGAAACAATCTGGGGTTAACCCATGAATGAGTATAAGATTATCTTTCGAGTTAAACTTATGAAATACATCGAGAGTAAGGTACGAAGGTACAATAAGAGGTTCCAAGCGGATAGATAGTTGCTCGAAGTCTGAACCAGAGTGATAAAGGGGTTCAGAGTAGCGAGAGTAAGTATTGCGTCTGATACCAGAATAGAGCATTAGGAAGGTGGCCCATGAATTAACTACGAAGCCAAGCGTGGGGAATAAGTTTGACAACAGGGTGTACAGGAGAGTCAGGTTTCGATCCTGTGGAACTGTGGGTTATGGGCCCACCATGTGGGTTAATTGTAGGAAAGGTGGTGACATCTTGCGCGATCATGTAAGCAAGGCATGTCAGAGGATAGCCTGCCAGTTGTGTTGGCAACAGCGTCGGTACCAAGGGCGAGGGACGAAGAGAACCATTTTCCTGCTCGTTGAACGAGGCGGACCAATAGGCAAAGTTCTCATCCATCGATGGCTACCGGAATGTCATAAACAATAGTAACAGGGCCTTGCTGACAGAATTGTACACCGATGTGTTTACAGGAGCAGAAGAATCTTACTGTTTAGATCATATAGATCACAAGAAAGGTTAAACAAACCAATGGAAAGGAAAATGTGATCCTCGGGTTAAACAGAACAATGGAAAGGAAAAATGTGTTTAAACACATCTTTCAGGGGTATATCTTTCCCAAGGACAAGCAGAGCATGATATCCATGATAGGATATAACGTAGAAAAACTCTTTAGGTAGGGGAGAGAAATTTCATGACATTACCCATATAGCGGTGTTTGGATAATTTAGCAGGAAACATTTAGCATTGGCTTCAAATGTCCTTGTTGAAAATCGGAGTACCACAAACATGCTTCGAGATAGCATTGCATGGTCTTCAAGCAAGTTCAGACTTTGGAAACAAAAAGGGTCCATTAGGAAGAACTTATATAATAAGTCTTACAATTTCCTCATGGAAGAAAGGATAGCCTGGTTGAAAAGGGAAACTATAACAATTGGGCCTCCGGCCAGGTGTGCTAGGCATGACATCACCTTACCGGGTCACATAAGGACCATGTTGTAACTCTCGGAAATATGTTCCAACCATCATATCTGACCTAGATTCAGGTCTGATTGGTGTTAGGATATGTCAGACTTAGGATGTCTGAGAAGAAAAGGTGTAACACAATTGACGGGATGACATTGTTTAATTCTCGGGAAATGAACTATAGAAGCAAGTTTCGAAACAATAGTTCATCATTAACCAAGGAGAAGATGAGGATGTGGATGATGGACTCAGCGACCATTCATCAAGAATTCCAAAAAGATGGATTTCCACAATTATGTGAACAAGGAGATAATCATTTGGCGGATCAAATGATATAATGATGTATGCTCGAGGGAAACATACACAACTGAACAATGATAGAAGGGTGCACCCAGGAATCTGGACTAGGTAGCACGATCAATGTTCGAATGATGATTCAATAAGCAATAAACTTAGAATGGAACTGTAGACCAATAACTTCAAAGCAATAGGGTTGCTAGAAGTTTAGAATTTACACCTCACAGACCATTTGTCGGTTTTCCGGTTAGAAACAACACGAGGACCAAGGAAAGAATGGTGATGTTAATAAGTATCACTTGTGTCAAGAATTCTTAAGGGTGGTGAATTTCTTGCCACACTCTTGACATATAAAGGGTAATACTCCAAGGTAAAGAAGAACAGATGCTGGATAGCAAGGAACTCAAGGTATAACACAAAAAACGACAAGTTTGTGTTGGAGGGAAGTCAATAAAGTGGTCGATGATAATACAGATCATCGAGGGCAAGGATGGTATTTCTCATCATGAACTCAATTGACATCCTGGAAGAGCTCAGAATGCCGATGATGATCACGACACAATTGTTGAGAGATTTCATGAAGATGTAATCGGACGGCGATGACATCAAGCCAAAGGAATGATGAAGCGAAAGGTTACTGAAACCAAGGGTATGACACAAACTCAAAACAAGCTCGTAGTTCAAGGCGAAGTGTTATGATGAGGAAGATCGACGTAAGCTTAGCTCATCATCGAAAATTTTGCTCCGGGAAGAAGGACTAGGTAGCACAGTTAAATTTTTGCACGATAATGATATGGCCAATCAGGCTAGGAATGACTTGAAGGGTTATTAAACTCGTAAGCAACGAAAATTACTTAGAGTTATTGGATCAGAGTGCGGAATCGATTCACTTATCGGTGTTCTCAGTTTGACAAACAACCCAGAACCCTTGAAGCGACAAAGACAGGGGTAAGGTAGTACTCCATCAAAAAGTTCATAAAATGTAGTGCAATGACATGATATCCTCGAGGTACCAGGGGTAATACTCGAAGGTAGATCATAATAGAGGTTGGGGAGATGTATTGATCCACAGAAGACAAGTGCTTAAACTTGCGCGAGAAATGGGATCAAAGAAGAACATACGGTCGAATGTATAGTTGCAAGGGATCCGATTTAATGACACCGAAAGAGTTACAAAAATGATTAAATATTTTGCAAGAAGCTTCCATGATAAGTTCCACATCGGGTCCATGGGCATGAACACAAAGTTCAAGGTCGACTCCCACTTCTCCAATGCATAACCTTTCATTTACATCTCGCGTTCGATGAAGTTGTAGTGTTGAAATTTTATCTGGCAAAATACCAGAAGAGTATGACTCGTGAAAACTTTCTAGTTCACACATATTAAGGAAGGCATAGGTTCGAGCCATCGGGGCTTCTTAGAACATATACCATGAACTTCAGGAGTAATTAACACAAGCTCGGAAATAGAGCATGATTGACAAAAGGAGAGGATACAATTTACCAAAGGCATTATGTATCGGAGAAAGAACTCACAAGGTGATTAATTATGAAGGACACTGTCGGATAATAATCAAACAGTGGATATGGCGATCCACAATGGAGGTGATGTGAGTATCGATACCCAATCAGAGGAAGAAAGAATGCAAATGCATTAGTTTATAGAACATCTGAATAATTCAACGTTTAAATAACAAAGGAATTATGATTTCCAAATCAATGGATCAGAAGCAAACGCTCTGGTTAAGGATGGATAAGTTGAGTAAGCATAGGGGTACAATCGACGACAATTGGATTGATTGAGAACCAGCTCATGTTTAAAATGACGTCTGAGCTGGAAAGATAATCTCAAAGGATCAACTGATGATTGCGTGCATTTACACTCATGTTGAATCAGAAGGATCAAAACTATGGTACCTAAGGATAATAACGAATATTGCCAGACATATGGAAAGCATCCATCATGGTAAGCAGACAAGTATTGCAGAGCAATAAGCTACTAAGGATTTTTGGAGGATCGGATAGTATTTCGAAGACCATTGTGAAACACATGGACAACTGGGGAATGAGTGGATACTCCATAAGTGTGAGAATTATCCGTAGGGGTATTCACGTGACAAAGAACAGCAAGGCAGTGAGCTCAAAGGATTATCAAAACAACGACGAGTATTTCAGGGTATCTTGTAATAATAAGACCAACTGGGGGTGAATGTAAGAATAACAACTGCAAGTAGTTATCCATAATGGTTGATGGTGGAAGGGGAATTGTAAACGCGATGAACACAAGTTCTCGGGTTAACAGCGGAGAGTATCTTCAGGGTCTCCACATGTAGTAGACGATCATCAGTAATAAGGGGCTCTCCGGGTGAAAGTGATAACGAGATCCTAATGTTAGATTTAGCAAAATTCATTTAATCCGAATAGAAGAGAGATCAGAGCCCCAGAGTAAAGGTCGAGGAGTAAAAGATCCTAGTACCACCCGATGGCGACGTGGGCCCGTAAGACACACAGCCATGTTAGTAAAAGTTTTTGCAATGTCTAGACTCGACTTTGGCCAAGGAGTGTGGAAGGGGGAGTCCTACAGGCAGTCGGCTCTGATACCAACTTGTGACGCCCCCGATTTAATCGTACACTAATCATACACGCAAACGTGTACGATCAAGATCAGGGACTCACGGGAAGATATCACAACACAACTCTACAAATAAAATAAGTCATACAAGCATCATATTACAAGCCAGGGGCCTCGAGGGCTCGAATACAAGAGCTCGATCATAGACGAGTCAGCGGAAGCAACAATATCTGAGTACAGACATAAGTTAAACAAGTTTGCCTTAAGAAGGCTAGCACAAACTGGGATACAGATCGAAAGAGGCGCATGCCTCCTGCCTGGGATCCTCCTAACTACTCATGGTCGTCGTCAGCGGGCAGCACGTAGTAGTAGGCACCTCCGGTGTAGTAGGAGTCGTCGTCGACGGTGGCGTCTGGATCCTGGGCTCCAACATCTGGTTGCGACAACCAGGTAGAAGGGATAGAAGGAAAAGAAGGAGAAGGAACCGTGAGTACTCATCCAAAGTACTCGCAAGCAAGGAGCTACACTACATATGCATGGGTATATGTGTAAAGGCCATATCGGTGAACTGAACTGCACAATGCCAGAATAAGAGGTGGATAGCTAATCCTGTCGAAGACTACGCTTCTGGCAGCCTCCGTCTTGCAGCATGTAGAAGAGAGTAGACTGAAGTCCTCCAAGTAGCATTGCATAGCATAACCCTAACCGATGATCCTCCCCTCGTCGCCCTGTGAGAGAGCGATCACCGGTTGTATCTGGCACTTGGAAGGGTGTGTTTTATTAAGTATCCGGTTCTAGTTGTCATAAGGTCAAGGTACAACTCCAAGTCGTCCTGTTACCGAAGATCACGGCTATTCGAATAGTTTAACTTCCCTGCAGGGGTGCACCACATAACCCAACACGCTCGATCCCATTTGGCCGGACACACTTTCCTGGGTCATGCCCGGCCTCGGAAGATCAACACGTCGCAGCCCTACCTAGGCACAACAGAGAGGTCAGCACGCCGGTCTAAATCCTATGGCGCAGGGGTCTGGGCCCATCGCCCTTTGCACACCTGCACATTGCGAATGCGGCCGGAAGCAGAACTAGCCCCCTTAATACAAGAGCAGGCTTACGGTCCAATCTGGCGCGCGCCACTCAGTCGCTGACGTCACGAAGGCTTCGGCTGATACCACGACGTCGAGTGCCCATAACTGTCCCCGCGTAGATGGTTAGTGCGTATAGGCCAGTAGCCAGACTCAGATCAAATACCAAGATCTCGTTAAACATGTTAAGTATCTGCGAACGCTGACCAGGGCCAGGCCCACCTCTCTCCTAGGTGGTCTCAACCTGCCCTGTCGCTCCGCCTCAAAGTAACAGTCGGGGGCCGTCGGGAACCCAGACCCACCTCCGGGATGGAGCCACCTGCCCCTTCGGCCCCCATCTCCAAACAGTATCACCGGTAATGTAACAGTGTAAAGTATATAGTATATGCCCGTGATCACCTCCCGAAGTGATCACGGCCCAGTAGTATAGCATGGCAGACGGACAAGAGTGTAGGGCCACTGATGGAACACTAGCATCCTATACTATGCATTTAGGATTGTAGTTAAGGTATCAACAGTTGTAACAACAATGACAGGCTATGCATCAGAATAGGATTAACGAAAAGCAGTAACATGCTACACTACTCTAATGCAAGTAGTATAGAGAAGAGTAGGCGATATCTGGTGATCCGGGCGTCACAGGGATAGTTTCACAAACTCATGCCACATGGAACACCACAGCATAATGGTGTGTCCGAACGTCATAACCGTACTTTATTGGATATTGTGCAATCTATGATGTCTCTTACCAATCTACCACTATCGTTTTGGGGTTATGCATTAGAGACAGCTGCATTCACGTTAAAAGGGCACCATCAAAATCTGTTGAGACGACACCGTATGAATTGTGGTTTGGCAAGAAACTAAAGTTGTCGTTTCTTAAAGTTTGGGTTTGCAATGCTTATGTGAAAAAGTTTCATCCTCATAAGCTCAAACCCAAATCGGAAAAGTGTGTCTTCATAGGATACCCAAAAAGTTACTGTTGGGTGCACCTTCTATCACAGATCCAAAGGCAAGACATTCGTTGCTAAGAATGGATCCTTTCTAAAGAAGGAGGTTCTCTCGAAAGAAGTGAGTGGGAGGAAAGTAGAACTTGATAAGGTAATTGTACCTTCTCCCTTATTGGAAAGTAGTTCATCACAGAAATCTGTTCCTGTGACTACTACACCAATTAGTGAGGAAGCTAATCATGATGATCATGTAACTTAAGATCAAGTTACTACCGAATCTCGTAGGTAAACCAGAGTGAGATCTGCACCAGAGTGGTACGGTAATCCTGTTCTGGAGGTCATGCTACTTGACTATGACGAACCTACGAACTATGAAGAAGCAATGGTGAGCCCAGATTCCGCAAAATGGCTTGAGGCCATGAAATCTGAGATGGGATCCATGTATGAAAACAAAGTATGGACTTTGGTTGACTTGCCCGATGATCGGCAAGCAATTGAGAGTAAATGGATCTTCAAGAGGAAGATGGACGCTGATAGTAGTGTTACTATCTACAAAGCTAGAATTGTCGCAAAAGGTTTTCGACAAGTTCAAGGTGTTGACTACGATAAGAGTTTCTCACTCGTATCTATGCTTAAGTCTGTCCGAAGCATGTTAGCAATTGCTGCATTTTATGAAATCTGGCAAATGGATAAACAAAACTGCATTCCTTAATAGATTTATTAAAGAAGAGTTGTATATGATACAACCAGAAGGTTTTGTCAATCCTAAAGGTGCTAACAAAATATGCAAGCTCCAGCGATCCATCTATGGACTGATGCAAGCATCTCGGAGTTGGAATATACGCTTTGATAAGTTGATCAAAGCATATAGTTTTATACAGACTTGCGATGAAGCTTGTATTTACAAGAAAGTGATGGGAGCACTACAACATTTCTGATAAGTATATGTGAATGACATATTGTTGATTGGAGATAATGCAGAATTATTCTGCAAAGCATAAAGGAGTGTTTGAAAGGAGTTTTTCAAAGAAAGACCTCGGTGAAGCTGCTTACATATTGAGCATCAAGATCTATAGAGATAGATCAAGACGCTTGATAAGTTTTTTCAATAAGTACAAACCTTGACAAGATTTTGAAGTAGTTCAAAATGGAGCAGTCAAAGAAAGAGTTCTTGCCTGTGTTACAAGGTGTGAAGTTGAGTAAGACTCAAAGCCCGACCACGGCAGAAGATAGAAAGAGAATGAAAGTCATTCCCTATGCTGTGTACCAGATCTATTGTATACCATACACTGTGTTAAGAGAGGGAGTACAATAGTGATCTAGGAGTAGATCAATGGACAGCGGTCAAAATTATCCTTACTGGAATAAGGATATGTTTCTCGATTACGGAGGTGACAAAAGGTTCGTCGTAAAGGGTTACGTCGATGCGAGTTTTGACACTAATCCAGATGACTCTAAGTCTCAATCTGGATACATATTGAAAGTGGGAGCAATTAGCTAGAGTAGCTCTGTGCAGAGCATTGTTGACATAGAAATTTGCAAAATACATACGGATCTGAATGTGGCAGACCCGTTGACTAAACTTCTCTCACAAGCAAAACATGATCACACCTTAGTACTCTTTGGGTGTTAATCGCATAGCGATGTGAACTAGATTACTGAATCTAGTAAACCCTTTGGGTGTTGTTCACATGAAGATGTGAACTAATCACATAAAGATGTGAACTATTAGTGTTAAATCACATGGTGATGTGAACTAGATTATTGACTCTAGTGCAAGTGGGAGACTGAAGGAAATATGCCCTAGAGGCAATAATAAAGTTATTATTTATTTCCTTATATCATGATAAATGTTTATTATTCATGCTAGAATTGTATTAACCGGAAACATAATACATGTGTGAATACATAGACAAACAGAGTGCCACTAGTATGCCTCTACTTGACTAGCTCGTTAATCAAAGATGGTTATGTTTCCTAACCATGGATAAAGAGTTGTTATTTGATTAACGGGATCACATCATTAGGTGAATGATCTGATTGACATGACCCATTCCATTAGCTTAGCACCCGATCGTTTAGTATGTTGCTATTTCTTTCTTCATGACTTATACATGTTCCTATGACTACGAGATTATGCAACTCCCGTTTGCCGGAGGAACACTTTGGGTGCTACCAAACGTTACAACGTAACTAGGTGATCATAAAGGAGCATTACAGGTGTCTCCAAAGGTACATGTTGGGTTGGCGTATTTCGAGATTAGGATTTGTCACTCCGATTGTCGGAGAGGTATCTCTGGGCCCTCTCGGTAATGCACATCACATAAGCCTTGCAAGCATTACAACTAATATGTTAGTTGTGAGATGATGTATTACGGAACGAGTAAAGAGACTTGCCGGTAACGAGATTGAACTAGGTATGGGATACCGACGATCGAATCTCGGGTAAGTAACATACCGATGACAAAGGGAACAACGTATGTTGTTATGCGGTCTGACCGATAAAATATCTTCGTACAATATGTAGGAGCCAATATGAGCATCCAGGTTCCGCTATTGGTTATTGACCGGAGACGTGTCTCGGTCATGTCTACATTGTTCTCAAACCCGTAGGGTCCGCACGCTTAAGGTTACGATGACAGTTATATTATGAGTTTATGCATTTTGATGTACCGAAGGTTGTTCGGAGTCCCGGATGTGATCACGGACATGACGAGGAGTCTCGAAATGGTCGAGACATAAAGATTGATATATTGGAAGCCTATGTTTGAATATTGGAAGTGTTCCGGGTGAAATCGGGATTTTACCGGAGTACCGGGAGGTTACCGGAACTCCCCAGGGAGGTATATGGGCTTTAGTGGGCCTTAGTGAAAGAGAGGAGAGGTGGCCAGAGATGGGCTGCGCCCCCCTCCCCCCCTTGGTCCGAATTGTACCAGGAGAGGGGGCCGGCCCCCCTTCCTCCTCTCTCTCCTCTTCCCCCCCCCTCCACGAATCCTATTCCAACTAGGAAAGGGGGGGGGTCCTACTCCCAGAGGGAGTAGGACTCCTCCTGGCGCGCCTCTCCTGGCCGGCCGGCCCCCCTCCCTTGAACCTTTATATACGGAGGCAGGGGCACCCCCTAGAGACACAAGTTGATCCACGTGCTCATATTCTTAGCCGTGTGCGGTGCCCCCTTCCACCATAGTCCTCGATAATATTGTAGCGGTGCTTAGGCGAAGCCCTGCGACTGTAGTATATCAAGATCGTCACCACGCCGTCATGCTGACGGAACTCTTCCCCGACACTTTGCTGGATCGGAGTCCGGGGATCGTCATCGAGCTGAACGTGTGCTAGAACTCGGAGGTGCCGTAGTTTCGGTGCTTGATCGGTCGGGCCGTGAAGACGTACGACTACATCAACCAAGTTAACGCTTCCGTTGTCGATCTACAAGGGTACGTAGATCACACTCTCCCCCTCTCGTTGCTATGCATCACCATGATCTTGCGTGTGCGTAGGAATTTTTTTGAAATTACTACGAAACCCAACAGTTACTACCTCCATATTGGGTAGGAACATGTATGTACTCTCTCCGTCCATGAATAAGTGTACTTCTAGCTTTTGTCCTAGGTCAAAGTTTTAGAACTTTGACCAACTTTATAGGAAGAAGTACTAGCATTTATGACACTAAATTAATATCACTAGATCTATTTTGAAATGTACTTTCATAATATATTAATTTGATGTCATATATGTTATTACTATTTTGTATATAGTTGGTCAAAATTACAAAACTTTGACTTAAGACAAAAGCTAGAAGTACACTTATTCGCGGACGGAGGGAGTAGTGTCATGCAGCGATGTATTTATTAGGATATAGACTCATTGTTTCTTGGAGTGTGTGATGTTCCGATAACTTAGCTAGTTACCACAAGCACCTCTCTCTTCATTAAATATGTGCCACATAAGAAAACTTGTATTGGAGTGTGTGATGTTACTTCTAAGTTCCTGCCCATTGTGACCAGCCTAAGATAAGTCGACCTGCAATTATTTGTTTAGCATAACTAGGTCAATATATGCATTAATCTTTCCAACCATAGGTTGTGGATGAATTAGGCTCGCTTGTATTGATCTTCTTTGAAATTTGTCACCTGTAGGTAGACAGTTGTGTGCCATTCATTCTCCATAAGATAATTTTCATTTTGTCTCAGCTTCGGTGTTTGAGGAAGAACCTTTTCCATTTGCATCAGCTTCATTTTGTCCGGGCATTGTGCCTACCAAATTCCAGTGACAACACCATTAATCTGCTGGCTCTCTAGTTCCTTTCGTGTGCTACATCCTGCACTCTAAATTTGACCTTGACAACTAACTATCCCCCATTAGATCCCCTCCCCTATTTTGTTTTATATGATGCTCCTCCGCAAGGTTCCTATAGCTCCTTCCGAAGCACCACCACGGCCAAGCCATGGCCTCTCGCCGTCGTCCAACCACCACACTAATATTAGGGCATGTACAATGGTGTTATCTTAAAAGTGCTACGTAGGATAAATAATGAGGTGGAGGAGAGAGAACTCATAAGAAAAGGTTCGTCTTCTCTTATTTAAGAGAAGACAAGATATGATCTCTTAGCATAATATGTCTCACCATGTTTTTAGGAATAGCTAATTATTGAAGATAAGGCTAAGAGATGATTTATTATAGACATTTTTTTGTTATCTTTAAATTACATGCAGGATTTAAGATAAGACTATCTTATCAACCATTGTACATGCCCTTAGGGACAAAATTAACTGCACGTTGATATTAGGTAATATGAATTACGTGTTAATTATGAGATAAATATAAATGTTGATATTTGGTATGCTATCAATTACACGCTCAACATGTTGAGAGCTCAACATTGGAGCAATCTAAATCGTTGGATTGACATGATTTGATGGTCAAAATTAATTGAATCTATCTCTTTGAATCTTTTTATATTGGTATAGATATAGATATAGACGATGCTCCTCCTCAAGATTCCTATAGCTCCTTCCGAAGCACCACGGCCAAACCATGGCCTCTCCCCGTCGTCCGACCACCACACTAGTCCTTGTGTCGTTGCTATGCCTCTACCAAGCGCCACGCTGGGCCTTCTCGCTCTCCTTCAGCCTCGACTTCTCCGACCTCACTGCCGGCACGTCGATCCTCGTCGCCGGCGACGCACTCATCAGTCCACCAGCGCTCCAGCTGACGAAAAATAGCCGGGCGTCGTACCGGTACAAAGTGCCTCTATGGAACGGCGCCTCGAGCGAGATTGCTAGCTTCGCCACCGCCTTCTCCTTCTGGATCACCCCAGAGATCGAGGACAGCCCGAACGGGATGGCCTTCTTCCTCGGCCATCTCCCTTCGTTGGACGTCCCCCGCAACAGCAGCAGCAGTGCCGGCGGCGGCCTCCTCCCGGCCTTCGCGGACGGGACAGGCGAGAGCCGGATCGTGGCGGTGGAGTTCGACGCCTTCCTCAACCATGTCGGCATCGACGTCAGCTCCGCCAACTCCACGGCAGCATCCGCGTACGCGACGGCGACCTGGCCGGGCAAGAACCTCACGTCGTCCAGTGTGATGGAGGCCACCGTGAAGTACCACAATGACACCAAATTGCTGGCCGTCGATCTCCTCATCGGCGATGCCCTGTACCAGGTCAATGCAACCGTTGACCTGCGCAGAACCCTAGGGGAGGAGGTCGCAGTCGGCTTCTCCGCGGCGAATGGCGCCGCCGCCGGGCTGCACAGGATACTGTCGTGGTCGTTCAGTTCCACTCTGCCCGAACCAAAGCGGGAGGCGCCGCCGCCTGCTGAACCTCCTCTCCCAACCAGCAGCTACAACCACAGGAAGGTAGCATTAGTCCTACTATTCTTAGGAACAATCGCCATGAGGTGTGTCCGGATAGGATTTCAGGTTGGATTCAACCCATCACCGGGCCATGTTACCTTAGGCCCCGATTGGGATGCTGCATTTTTGCTACCCCCGTAACCTTTTACACCTGTATACTACCCTACCCTCCAACAAATTCCTGGTGGAGAGTTGTAAAATATTTCCGGTGGTTGTAACATGCGCTTGGCTACCAGGTTGTAATATACCAGTGTATTCAACAGATCACAATTCACCAAGCTGCCCTTTTCTTCCTCCCCGTCCCATCAGTTGGACGCGCCATGGAGTCGTTGCCGCTCTACCTGCTGCTCCTCCCGCTCCTGGACAATGGCCATCGTCCCACTCCTCTGCCTCAACCGCAGCTGCTACATATTACAAACATCAACAATTGAGCAAGTACATATTACAAACACCAACTCCAAAACTGGGTTATCTACCCCTTAAAAAACTGGGTTGCCTACTTTATTCTGTAAAACAGGATAAATGCAACCCTCCACTGTCTGGTGCATCCGGACTTCCGGTGTATATGCCTCAGGTTTAAATTTTTAGAAGTTCCAACATGAATCTACTCAAAATTTAATGTACAATTCAAAATAAAATGACAAACTGACATCAATTGGTGATAATGGGCCACATTCAAAGCCCAACTTATACTAGGTATACTCCCTCTGCATACAAATGATGATCTAAAACGTCTTATATTTGTTTATAGAGGGTGTCTGGGCTTTAGGTCACGCGGAATTGACTGATCAAATTGTTGAGTCTCATGAACCCAATGCAAAAAACTTGCTTTTTAACATGATTGATTCATTATCAAATTCGGAGTTTGTAAAGATGGTTGTAACTCTTTGGGCAGTATGGACCGCTCGCTGAAAAGCAATACATGAGTCTATCTTCCAAAGCCCAATGTCGACCCACTGCTTTGTTGAGAGCTTCATCGCCGAGTTGGATGACTTCAACATTGCCAGGAATTCCACTTCGGCGGGGCGTGCACTTGTAATACCAATGCGAAGCTGTTGGAAACCCCCTTCGAATGGACACGTTAAAATCTATGTAGATGGGGGTTTGTCCTATGATGGGCGTGTTGGAGCTGCGGCGGCAGTATGTAGGGATGAACATGGTCAGTACCTTTGGGTCCTCTCAATTGTTCTACCCGGTATTATTAATCCGATAGTTTTAGAGACCATTGCTTACCGTGAGGCTTTAGCACTTGCGGCTGATCTATCTTTGGGTCACTTGGTAGTTACTAGTGACTGCAAACCGATTGTGGATGATATCATAAAAGGGGTAGAAGGCCCTCATATCACAGTTGCCAAAGAGATAAATAATAGAAAAGCACATTTTGCTAGTTGTGATTTTCCGTTCGAAGGTCGTGCTTCGAATCAGGAGGCTCACAATCTTGTAAAATTTTCTGCCTCACTTTCGCAGGGTCTCCACTTGTGGCTTATCTCCACTCATGACTACCTTTGTATCCCTTTGATTATTGTTCAAAATTAATAAAGTATGGGATCCCTAAAAAAATACAGAGGGAGTACTATTTACTGCTAAACTGTCTATCTTTTTGTCTTGGCCTGTGTTATGATTTTTCATTTGATTTATTGCGACATGAGGGAGTACTATTTACGTATAGGACAGTTTTCCTTTTACAAATTTCTAGAACTTTGATTTCCACAACATTTAAGAAAATATTAAAAAACAAAGGTCAGATTTACTTTAAGCCCAAGGAAAATGTACATCTTTTTATTATTATATAAATATGGAAAATTTAATAAAAATAAAAGCAAAACCAGAAAGTTTCGAGCAATTGAAACCAGAAAGTTTCCAGCTTCTCAACCAAGTGTTTACCTACCTTAGCCACTCATACTACGTTAACAACGTTTCGAGCGATTGAAACCAGTGAACGAGTAGAGAAAGCCCCTTCTCTTCCCGTCCATGAGAGCGAACGAATAGACCCGGCCCTTCCCGTCCATGACACTATGTATAATAGTATCTCAAACTCTTGGGGGCATTACATACAATTTCTACCAAATCTACCTCCAACTTTCCATAGTCCTCACTCTTGGGTTTCGGTAAAATAAGAAAAAACTTGAGTAAAAAAACATAATAATAAAAAAAATCAAGTATGTCAACCGCTTTGTTGAACGGCCATTAGATTCTACCTGCTTTTTTTTACGGAATTTAGATTCTACCTGCTTATAGTATGTCCAGTAGTGAATATGACAGTACGGTGGTGGCTTCATAAAATGGAAGCTTTGAACGACAACACCATTAATTGGCGGGCTCCTTTCGTTAAGTTAGAGTTGCGTACCACGTTTGCCACGCGGTCTCTAGTAGATCTACATCATGCACCAACTTTATGCTATAAATTTGATCTTGACATAACTTCTTTTTAGGGTTGATCTTGACATACGCAGAAACCTATTTCTAATGAAGTCTCTCTTACCACGTTTACCACTTGCGCCGGCAGAAACGAACGGCCTATCTGCGGCTGACGCGTATTTCTTTGGGACGTGGTGTGGTACCATTGCGTGTGGATCTAGGTGTGTCGTTGCGAATTTGCTTAACGTGACTGCCATCTTTGCATGTGGATCTAGCAATTTTATATGAGATTTGAGACAGTCCGTTCATGCGCTCCATGGAGGTGACGGGATCCATCGGTTTGGCTGCTTTCCTTACTTTGCATGCCATGGTTTTTTCTTTTCTTTTTGCATGGGATATTTTTGGTTGTTGCGATATGAATGCATGCGGTATGCTGGCTCCCTAAAAATCTGCATTCGGTGCTGCTTATCATTGTTTCTGGTCACTTCTGGTCCCTGCTTACGACGATGTTTTTGGTAGTTGCTCGCCCGTTTGTTCCATGTTCCGGCCATGCGCGTGTTCATGTTGCTTAATTGGATGCTTCTTGATCGCCGTTTAATTCGTTCTTTCTGGATAGCCGGAAGGTGTATAAATAGCCGGATTTGCTTCCTGTTTCACCGCACTGCACCGCTCCGCTACTCGCCTCGTCACTGTGCCTCGGTACGTCGTCGCGTCAAGCTCACATGCATCTACACCTCGCTCCTCCCGCGGTGAGCATAGCGCGGCGGTCTATGGTGGCCCTCGGTCAGCATGCTGGGGAGATGCCCCTCACGGCCGATGGCCAGATCACCAATGGAGCAGTGCCCCTCATGGCCGCAGTGTCGGTGACCACTAGAGCTGACAGGGGTGCGGGCTACGACGCAAGATGTACCTCGTTGTTGCCAACCTCCCCCTCCCCCTGCTATATGAATAACACAACATTTATCACTGCGAGTCAGGGAAAATGCACCTTGGGTGCTCCTCATTGTATTGCTATGAATATATAACAGCTGTACATGTACATGGCGCTCAGCGCAAGAGAAAGGGATAGAGGAGGGGACGTGCGACGTGGGCAGGGAGAGTGGGGATCGTGCATGGCATGCTAACCCATGCGTACGTGATCGCTAACTGCTAACACCCCGCCGCAGCTGAAGCGTCTGGTGACTGGATGCACAAGCTGGACCTAAATTCTTGAAACGTCGGTGTCGAAAGCCCTTTTGTCATGACATCGATGAACTGCTGCTTGGTGGGGAAGTGCAAGACGCGCAGGTGGCTGATGGCAACTTTCTCCCTGACGAAGTGGATGTTGAGCTCGATATGTTTCGTCCGCCGATGATGTACTGGGTTGGCTGCCATGTAGACAGACTATATGTTGTCGCAAAAGACGATCGTGGGCTTGGGCAGGGTGATGCAAAGCTCGCCAAGCAACTGGCTTAGCTAGCAGCACTCGGCGGCGGTGTTTGCAACGGCACGGTACTCTGCCTCGACGCTGCAGCGCGAGACGGTGACCTGCGCTTGGAGGACCAGAAAACCAGGAAGTCGCTGAGGTAGACGATGCAGCTGGAGATGGAGCACCTGGTGTCAGGGCAGCCTGCCCAGTCCGCGTCCGAGTACACGGTGAGGCAGAGAGACGCTGAAAAACCCTAAAATAATGCCCGGACGTGACGCAACGTGCGTTCGGTGTCGGATTTTGTTCATTTTTGACGTGGGGTATCGGGGTGGGGCCCCACACGCGCTGGCAAAAGTTGGGGTACATTCCCTGAAAGTGCTCAAGTACTTCATGTGAAAGGCAGTGGTTTCGGTATGGGCGGAAGGGACCTTCCGATGCATGTCTCTCCTTCACATCCGCCAAATGGGCTTAATTTTTTTTCATGGGCTACAATGAGCATGACAAGCATGCACGCCAAAATTTGTTGCGTTTCGACGCTGTTTGCATTTTCTATAATTTTCTGGGACGAAAAACCCTAAAATAATGCCCGAACGTGACGCAACGTGCGTTCGGTGTCGCATTTCGTTCATTTTTTGCGTAGGGTATCAGGGTGGGGCCCCATATGCGCTGGCAAAAGTTAGGTATATTCCGTGAAAGCGCTCAGGTACTTCATGTGGAAGGCAGTGGCTTCGGTATGGGCGGAAAGGACCCTCTGATGCATGTCTCTCCTTCGCATCCGCCAAACAGGCTTAGTTTTTTTTTCACGGGCTACAAAAGCCCGCGGCCAAGTTACACGTCGTTGCAAACATCGAGCCACGTGAAAATAATAACTAATAGCTTTTCCAAGCATAAATAAAACCGTTAAGCCACATTTTTGACCGGCCCTACCGCCCACGCGTATGAATAGAGGTTTATGACGCCCGGCTATAGATGCGCTTACGTTACTTTTTTTTCCGCAGGGAAATTTTAAATCTTGCTGCAATTACGATATCATTGTGAAATCACAATTCATTGACGAGGGCAGAGCTTGCTGAAGCTTTTAGCACATTATACGTTTGTTTTCCTCACATGGAATTTCAAATCTTGCTCCGATTACCGATATCACTGGCTTCGCAATATCACCGTTTAATTGCAATTCATTAAGGAGGGCAACGCTTGCTGAAGCTTTTAGCACATTGCACGGTACTGTACCATATGATGATCACAATCTCATTCCGTAACTGAAGTTACCCATCAGGAACTGAATTTATCCCCACAGAAGATGCCCGTTCCGGCAGCCCCCCCCCCCCCCCCCCCCCCCCCCCCCCCTCCGAATCGACAATTTTAGTAGGAGCAGTGAGTAATTACCAACGAGATTAGATCAATATACGTATTCGGTCCCTCTATACTCGAATCCTAACTCCGCCATTGCGTTCTGGTAAATGCATAGGTGGAGAATTTTGACTGACTTCACAAAATTACAGTCAAGTTAGCCGTTCCGTAACGTACGTAGAGCCAGGGCTCCGCCTCCTTCTCCAAGAAAGAAAGTTAGTGTTTGTGCCTCTCGCCGGCGCCGGTGCAGGTCCGCCTCGTCTCCGGTGGCCCTAGGGCCATGGAGGCATGATGGATCCTGGCAAGGGCCGGCGGGAAGGCTCCGTTTTTAGTCGTTTTTTTCAATTTTGTTAGGGTTTGTGTCCTACTCAGGAAGGCGAGACGGCGGCGGCTCCGTGAAGATGGAATAAAGGTCTCCCCGCCTAGCCCCTATTCCGGCGGTGCGTCTAACATCGTTGGTGGGCGTGTGGAGGTGTGTCTCCGGCAGATCTACCTTTGGTGGATTTGCTCGGATCTCGTCGTTGTTCGTCTACGTTCGTGTGTCTTTGGTTTGGATCCTTCTGATCTACGTTATTTTTCATCGGTGACGGTTGCTATTCTAGGGTGCTGGTCCTATGGGCCTTAGCACGACGATTTCCCGACTGTCTACTACAACAAAGTTTGTCCGACTCCGGCCATGGAGAGGCGATGACGGCGGCGCGTCTTCGGCTCGTTTCGGTGCTTGTATTGTAGTCGTCGCTAGGTGGTCTACGGATCTGGATGTAAAACTTATTATTTCTAGTGTTCGTTATACTATCATGATTGAAAATGAATAGATTGAAAAAATTTCCCGCAAAAAAAAGTTAGCCGTTCTAAATACAAATTCGAATTGCTTTGAGTGAATAAGCAAAAATCAGCTCGATTTTCAGGCTGTGCCCAAACCTAAACAGGGGAGCAACTAGTTAACGAGCGCTCCTTCGGGAGCCTCGCAACGATCAGCGCCTTTGGCGCGCTCTCAGCCATTCACCAAGTGTCGCGCTCTGGACGCTCCATTCGGATTTTAATTTTTTTTATTTTTCCGCACGCGTTTTCGGCTTTTTAAACGGTTTTTCTGGTTTTTTTCGACGTTTTGGTTTTCCCCGATCGTTCTTAACTTTTCGATCAAAAAAATTCAAAAATTTTTTTCGCGAAAAAACGCGTTTTCTTTTCTTCCTTTCGCGAAAGTCACGGTTTTTCTTCCGCGAGAGGCACGGTTGTGCTTTAGCGAGAGTCACGGCCGTGCCTTTCGGAAACGAAAAAAACGTGTTTTTTGTTTTTTTTTCTTTCGCGAGAGTCACGGTTTTGCTTCCGCGAGAGGCACAGTTGTGCTTTCGCGAGAGTCACGGCCATGCCTCTTGAAAAGGGAAAAACAAAACGCGTTTTCTGTTTTTTTTCTTTCGTGAGAGTCACGGTTTTCCTTCGCGAGAGGCACGGTTGTGCTTACGCGAAAGGCACGGCCGTGCCTCTCGGTAAGGAAAAAAATACGCGTTTTCTGTTTTTTTTTTCTTTTGCGAAAGTCACGGTTTTGCTTTCGCGAGAAGCACGGTTGTGCTTTCGCGAGAGTCACGGCCGTGCCTCTCAGAAACGAAAAAAAAACACGTTTTCTGTTTTTTCCCTTATAAGAGAGTCATGGTTTTACTTCCACGAGAGGCATGGTTGTGATTTTGCGAGAGGCATGGGCTTGCCTCTTTTGGAAAAGAAAAAAACCATGCTCCCGGTTCGGTTTTTTCACCCGGTTTTTTTTTTCGTGAAAAAAAGTTCATCAAAACCTGTCAACATGGGATCTAGTTTTGAAAATCTCGACGCGAGGAATCCAATGGTGAAAATGGTTCGAGATTTGGACGCACGGTTTAAGAGATAAAATGTTTTGAATAAATGGATCTATGAAAAAAAGAAAAACTCTCAGGTTGCGACAAGTGGCGCGCTGCATGTGCGCCACTTGTCGCGACCTGAGAAAGTGGAGTGTTCTTTGTAACGAGTATGATTTCGCCTAAACAGTGCCGTGATCGATGTATGGGCTTTGCAACGTGGGCCGTGAGGGCCTTAGAAAGCCCAATCAACAACGTGGGGACTTACAAACCCTAAGTCAACGTGGCAGGCCCAGGCCGCACCCATCGGCGAGCCGGCGCCGCAAACTCTGTTTTCCGTCGGCGAGCGACGCGGCGGCGACTCCGTACGGTCGCCCGCCGGTGCAAGCCCAGGCAGCTTCCCCGCCGCGGCCGCCCGCTGGTGCAAGCTCAGGTCCGCTTCCCCCGCGCGGCGTAGCGTGTGAAGCAGAAGCAGCGGCGACTCCGTGCGGCCGCCGGTGCAAGCTCAGGTCTGCTTCCCCGCGCAGAAACGTCGGAGCGGGCGGCGCAGCGGCGGCTCCGCGGAGTGCCTGACCAGGTTCGCCCCTCAGCTCATCTATCCCAACTCCCAACTCAATTTGGGGTTTCAATGGTGACCGACAGACTGAGCAAATGTAACTCATTTTCAATGGATTGGCAGGCTCGTCATGTCGTGCTTCACCGGCGTCTCTATCATCGACGGCGAGCAGTGCTGTTACGAGGCGTCGGCCGTGGTGGACGCCGGCGGCGCGGACAGCGGGTACCACTTGCTCGTGGTCCGTGGATACTCGCGCACCAAACAAGAGTTGTCCGCCGGCGAGAGCATCACCTCCGATGCTTTCACCGTAGGAGGCCATTGCTGGTACATCGAGTACTACCCCAAGGGCGAAAACCCAGACTGCGGCGACTTCATTTCTCTCTATGTCACCAATTACGACGACAGTCTCAAAGAGCCCCTGGAGACCAAGTTTTGTTTCAGCTTCGTTGACGAGGTTGAGAAGCAGACGCCAATGTACATTCGTGTGGCTGGTAAGACTTGCCGATTCACCGACGGCCGTTGTTCCTGGGGCACCGACAAGTTTGTGAGAAGAGATGCCCTTGAACGATCATCGGACCTAAAGGGTGATTGCTTCACCATCCGGTGTGATGTCATGGTCATTCGCAAGGATCCCAAAGCCGAGGATGCCGGTGGTCATGACACCAAGGTGCTCCTGTCTGACATAGACCAGCATTTTAACATTCTCCTCCAAACCAAGGTGGGTGCTGATGTGACATTCAAGGTCAGCGGCGAGACCTTCGTCGCACACCGCTGTGTGCTCGCTGCCCGATCCATGGTGTTCATGGCACAACTATTTGGCCCCATGAAGGAGACATCCGCCGTCATACAGATCAAAGACATGGAAGCAAAAGTGTTCAAGGCACTGCTTAGCTTTATCTACACAGACTCATTCCCTGTGATGGAGAAGGACAGCATGGAGGAGGATGCAATGGTGGAAGTTATGGAAGATGGGCAAGAAAAGGAGGCAGTGGAGGATGAAATGTTGCTGCAATGGCTTCAAGACTTGTTGGTAGCGGCTGACAGATATGATGTCCAGCGGCTCAAGTGCATCTGTGAGAAGCAGTTGTCTGAGAACATAGGTGTGAGCACGGTGATGTCCGCTCTTGCTCTAGCCGAGCAGCACCACCGCCAGGGATTAAAGGAGGCGTGCTTGAAGTTTATCCAAGTCCAGTCCCCCTCGTGCTTGCAAACAGTAATGGCAACTAATGGTTGGGATCATGTAGTTTCGACCTATCCCTCAGTTCTGAAGGAGCTCTTTCTCAAGTTTGCTTCGAACCAGCGAAAGTAACACCCTGCATACGGTACGCTATGCATGTTCCTTAGTTAGACCTGAATTGACACTCTTTTGCATATGTGGGATCCTCTAGAGAGATGGTAATCTGTGTGTATTGTGTTTGTCTCATCATGTATATAATTTGCCCATGTGCTGAATCAGGGAAATCCAAAAATATGGCAACATGGAATGGATGGTCTGTAGGAGTAAGTGTCAAATTGATCGGCATATTAGTAATGTGCAAGCTTCCTAGCTAGTCATTTTATCCTTAGTTGTCTGCATTAGTTGTCTCATATACTGTTGCTTCGTGCCTTCCCTGTCATGTATAACCCTTGGTTATCAAAAAGAACAATGTAGATATTTTGGAAAGGCATTTTATGAACCTGGATTTAGGGGAAACAATTTTTTTCTGATTATAATGACAGCGTCAGTGTGAAACCTTGGTCGAGTACCCAGGAACCTTCTCCTGGGTGCTTGATGTTCTCCTTGTGTGGCACTTCCCATGGGAGATGAATGTGGGAGCTTGAAATGTTTTTGCAAAGTCCAATGCTTTAATTGTGCTCTGTACCTGAAAATATTACTTTCATCCTGGTATATTTTGGAGCACAGATGGTTGCTGTCAATTTAGGAAAGCTTGGGAAATCTTGAGTGCACAGACAGGGTCACAGGGGCTATACTTTTTCTTTATATAACAAATAGCTTTTGGCCAACCTACTTGGAGCTATGCTGGTGTTGATGCCCTTGAAAAGCCAAAAAATTAAAATGCCTGTACAACGTATGCAAGGAAACTGGCTGATTGGATCAATCAATGGGAGGTATCTTCGAGAAAATATGAATCATTCGCCCTTTTTAGGACATGATGAATGGGCAAGCAGGGAATGTAATTTTTGTTCCTATTTATTACTACTGGTGTGAGCTATTACCTAGAGCATTGCTTGACCACAAAAGTTCACATTGGAGATCAACTACCAACCAGGCTTGTAGTGCTAACAGCTAAGCAATCAGAATAACCATTTTTTTTTAATTGTATTTATTACATCTCCCGACTTGCCACCATTGGCTCCATTGATACATTTTCCAGTTGTTGTTTTATCCAAATTTTGTGTTTCTTGCAATTTCCAAGTATCTTGATGCAGATATGTGCACCTACCTACTTGTTTCCAATGGGATGGGTCCAGATTTTCAACATATGAATCATCACTCTTATCTGTTTGTATGTTCCGTCAGGCTTGGCAGACAAACATATACTCCCTCCGTTCCAGAATAGATGACTCAACTTTGTACTAACTTTAGTACAAACTTGGGTCATCCATTTTGGAACGGAGGGAGTACGAGTTGGTGTCCGTTGCATCTTAATTTCTTTGCGTCTTTGTGTTGTTACCCACACACCTGATCATTTGAACTGACATTTGCTACCCATGCTAATGCTTTTTGTGTCTCTGTTCAAAATCAGTGGCAGCACCCTGCTGCTGCAAATTGCACCTTGAGCCTTCATCAGCAAGTGTGGCAGTGCCAGACAGGTAAGCATGCTTGGTTTGTATAGCCATTTGTTTTAGCAGTTCCGAGGCGGTGGACTGCGCCCTGAGGCACCTTTCGCATGGCTATTAATTTTGGGAGCATGTACCTGGTCATGCTGTTGGTTGTATCTCCTCTCCTGATCTGGGTAAGACCACGATTTCATGACAACTTAAGCTGACTTGTCGATACTTTACAGTCCTCGGATGACTGAACCGGTTCATTGGCTGTGTGTATGTGTAGGTGAAGAATGGCGGCGGTGCTTGAACTACGTGTATGGATTGCACTGAGGAGGATCTGCGAATACATGGCCTATTGGCCTGACCATCCAAACTGAAGAGTTGTAGATGCAAGCAAGAAGATATCTTTGCTTGTCTAGTGTAGAAATTGTTAACACGTGATAGAAAGAGACCACGAAATTGCTGGAGCTGCCTGTTACTGTTTATTTATTTGCGGTGAAATAGAAACGCAACTACATCACTGCTCATTGTTTTTATCTGAATACTGAATATTAGTACCTTTAAAGATATTGTTCATCAGGGTATGAAGAATTACGGGATATACTATGTTTTGACCAGCTAACTAAAGATTTATTTATTTTTGCTACTTCAGTTAGTTCTGGATAGTTTTTTTTTTTAGTTTGTGCTGCGAAATAGAAACGCAACTATATCACTTTTATTTTCTGGAGTGGCAATTTATTCATCAGGGTAAAGCTTGATGAAGCTTCAACACGTTGTGGGATATACTATGTGAACACAAGGCACTCAGGTGCATCCCCCCTTCCCACCCTGCCCTTGAGATCCCTCATCGCGAGGTGGTTCACCTTTGGCGGGCACGGCACGGCGTGGCCCTGGCTTGGGCAGCTGCTCCCTGCAGGTGTTTCTCCCTTGTCGGCAATGCCCAGTACCCAGCTGCGTTTGATGGGGCCGACATGGGTTGCAGGCGCGAGTTCTGCGATCAGGCTGCCGTGCTGGCCAGGGTTTGCAAGCCTGCCTTGGCCGGTAGGTCCCCTCGTCCCCGGCGGCGCCTTCTTCCGAGTTGCGGCGGTAGCTATGGCGTGGTGGTGTTCAGGTCAAGTTGGTTGTTTCCCAGCGGCGATTGTTTTTGCCGGCGCCGATCTGGTGGCGTGGGGCCGTTTGAGGTCTCGCTTGGGGTCTTTTGCCGACGCTATTTTAACCCCGACAGCCCTAGACATGCGTATTGCAGCATCTATGGTTTGCTGGGCCATTCTTTTTTACCAGTGAGTGACCAGTCCGTCCACCCGATCGTTTGAGGGGTGTTTGAGGCGCATTGCAGAAACTGTTAGAAAATTTCTATTTTGGTGATAGAAAAAATCAGTCAAGTTGGGTTTACCATTCCACAAACACTATTTTTGAATGTAAAATATGGCTAATTGTTTCTTAAAAAAAGGATAATTGTTTTTGACTTGATTGTAAAATTCAGCGCGATGGGCTTTGCAGTTGGGGCCTTGAGGCCCAATGACGTGATGAGTTGTTTGTGAACCCTATGCAGGCCCAGGTAGCACGCACGCACGCAACAAGCCGACGGCGCACACTCTCTGTTTCCGGCGGCGTCGGCGGCGCAGCTAGTGTGGCGGCGGCGTGAACTGCGTTTCCGGCAGCGCGAGCGGCGCAGCGAGTGGGGAGTCGTCTTGGTGCGGCAGCGAATCCGTGCGGCCGCCGGACGGGTCCAGCCCCTCAGCTCGCCGCAGCCTCTGTTCCGGGGAGAAGCGGCGGCGTCTTCGTGCGGCGGCCACTCCGTGGGGTGCTAGCGGCAGCCGGACGTGACCAGGTTTGCCCCCTCCCCCACCCACCCCCCTTATTAGCTCATCGATCCCGAGTCTGAAATTTGTGGAGTGTGAATGCCTGAATGGTGACTGAGTAGATTTATTCTCAATGGGCCAGCAGATTCCGTCATGTCGTCGTTCGCCGGCGTGTCTGTAGTCGACGGCGACAAGGAGTGCTCTTGCGAGACATCGGCCGTCCACGCCGGCGCCGACAGCGGGTATCACCTGCTCATGGTCAGGGGCTACCCGCGTACACAAGAGGGGTTGCCCACCGGCGACAGCATCGCCACTGGTATCTTCAATGTAGGAGGCCATTATTGGTACATCCAGTACTACCCCAACGGCTTAAACCCGGATTGCGCCGACTACATTTCCCTCGATGTAGCCCTTGTCTACGACAACGATGATGCCGAGCGTGGCCTGGCCGTGGAGGCCAAGTTCAGTTTTAGCCTCGTCGACCATGTTGAGAAGCAGAATCCGATGTACATTTGTGAGGCTAATAAGACTTGCACCTTCTCCAGCAGTGCTACTTCGTGGGGCCGCAACAAGTTTCTGAGAAGAGATGCCCTTGAACGATTGTCAGATTTGAAGGTTGGTTGTTTCACCGTCCGGTGCGACATCATGGTTGTTTGCCAGGATTCGAAAACCGAGGACGCCGGTCGCACCCTGTCTGGCATACACCACCATTTTAACAATCTTTTGCAGACCAAGGTGGGTGCTGATGTGACGTTCGAGGTCGGTGGCGAGAGGTTCGCTGCCCACCGGTGTGTGCTTGCAACCAGGTCGAAAGTATTCATGGCACAACTCTTTGGCCCCATGAAGGAGGGCACCACTACGTCCAGCCTCATACAGATCAAAGACATGGAAGCAAAAGTGTTCAGGGCTTTGCTTATTTTCATCTACACAGATGTGTTTCCCTTGCCCTTGAGAGAGGAGGACAGGACGGGGGAGGATGAAATGTCAGTAGTTATGGAAGAAGCAAAAGAAGCGGCGGCAGTACAGGATGAAATGAGGCTGCATTGTTTGCAACATTTGTTTGTGGCAGCAGACAGGTATGATCTCCAACGGCTCAAGTTCATCTGTGAACAACAGCTGTCTGAACACATAGGTGTGACCTCGGTGATGTCCACGCTTGCTCTAGCCGAGCAGCACCACTGCCAGGGATTGAAGGAGGCGTGCTTCAAGTTTATCCAAGTCCAGTCTCCCTCGTGCTTGCAAACAGTAATGTCAACTAATGGCTGGGACCATGTATATACGACCTATCCCTCGGTTTTTAAGGAGTTCATTGCCAACCTTGCTTTAAACCAGCGGAAGTAACACCCTGTGTACGGTATGCATGTTCCTTAGTTAGACCTGAAGTGACGATCTTTTGCTTTGTGCCTTCCCTGTCAGCTACCTCTATGATGTGTGTGTTGCTTTTGTCTCGTCATGTAATTTGCCTATATGCTGAATCAGAAAAATGCGACATATGGGCAGATTGTCTCGTCATGGAATGGAAGTTCTGTAAATTCAGGTGTAGGCGTCAAATTGATTGGTGTTGCAGTAATGTTCAAGTTTCCTAGCTAGTTGTTTCATCCGCATATATTTCTCTGCGCATTAATTGTCTCGTATATTGTTGCTTTGTGTCTTCCCTTTTCTTGATGTTTTCGGAAAGGCATTTTATGAATCTCGATTTAGGGGAAATAATTATTTCTGAATACAATAATAGTGTGAGTCTGAAATCTTGATCCGGTAGCCAATAACCTTCTCCTGGGTGCTTGATGTTCTCCTTGGGTGATGCCTCCCATGGGAGAGGTAGGTCGGAGTTTGAAAGGTTTTGCAAAGTCTAATGTTTTTTAGTTGTGGCCGGTACACAAAAATATGACCTCCATTCTTGTGTATTTTGGAGCACAAATGATTGCTGCATTTTAGAAAATTCGAAAAGCTTTTTATGTGCACAGATAGGGCCACATGGGCTATAATTTATTCTTTATATACTCTGTATCTTTTGGTCAGCTTACTTGGAGCTATACTGGCATTAACATAGGTTTGCAATTGATTGATCCTACATAGTTACTCCTGTAAAATCTTCCAGGGTTATACATATTTTTTTCCCAACTGGACCCAAGTCAAAACATTTATCAATGAACACATTGTTGTTTGTTAATGTCAGTTCCGCAGGAAAGCAGGGGATATGAATCATCACTCTTATCAGTTTGCATGTTCTGTCAGACTCAGTACAAACATATAGGAGTTGGTGTCGTTGCATCTGAATTTCTTTGCGTCTTTGTGTTGTTACCCATCCACCAATTATTTGAACTGATATTTGCTACCCATGTTCATGCTTGTTCGCTTCTGTTCAAACCCAGTGGCAAGCAAATTGCACCTTCAGCCTTCATCAAGTGTGGCACCGGTAGACATGTGAGCATGCTTAGTTTGTATAGCCATTTGTTTTAGCAGTTCCGAGGCGGTGCACCGTGCCCTATGGCACCTTTCACATGGCTATTATTCTCTAGACTACTGCTTGTGACAATTTAAGCTGACTTGTTGATACTTTATAGTACTCAGATGGCTGAACCGGGGCATTGGCTGTGTGTATGTATGGATTGTACCGAGGAGGGTCTTGGAATACATGGCCTGATCATCCAAACTGAAGAGTTGTAGATGCAACCAGGAAGATATCTTTGCTTGTCTAGTGTAGAAATTGTTCATACGTGATAGAAAGAGACCAGGAAATTGTTGGAGCTGCCTGTTATTTATCTGTGCTACTTTATTTAGTTATTTCTGGCAGCTGGTGCTGTGGAATAGAAACACAACTATACATAACTGTTTTTTTTCTCTCTGTGAGGTTGAACTCCAATGCTTTAGTTGTACTATGTGTATTTTGAACCACTGTCGATCTGGTGATGAAAGCCGGCGAAAACTTTGAGTGCACAGACAGGGCCACGGCGGCTATAATTTTTCTTTTATCTTTGGGTCCAATGCTTTAGTTGGAGCTATGCTGGTGTTGATGATTGTTGTGCAGGTGGCTCCCCTGCACCTCCGGCACCAGCCCGAGGCTGGGTGCGACGGCGAGGAGGATGTCAAGGATGACGGCACGACATGAGGGTTCAGACGGCGCACTTCCTCGTCTTGGTAAAAGGGCGAGGTACATTGCCCAACAACCTAACTCAACTATTCACTCTGCAAGAATAGAAAGAAAAAGGAAGGCTAACAATGGGACTGAGTCTCCTCGCATAAACTTTAAGCACTAATTTGAAAATGACTTTGATCAACAATAGGACGGAACTAGGCGATACGGTCTACCCCTGGTATCTTAGGAACAAGTGACATGCCATCGAAATTAATGCACGATATGTCGACCGTTCCCAAAGCAAAGCCGTTAATAATATCTGAGACCAGTGGTTTGATGAAATCCCAGAAACCTGGAGCCAGAACCAACCCATCCCTTCTGGGTTGCACAACCCCTGTAAGCTCGACATAGAAATTGTAGATGTGGTCCGAGAGTTCACGGCCGAAGAATGTTTTCCATGGTGAGTCAAAAGTCGAGGAGTCGCCATAAGTCGCTTGTCGCCATTAAGGTAGTATTAGCGTCCCCTTTGGTCAATCTTAAGAATCACCCCCTTGGCTCCAGTAAACTCCTCTTCCCTCTAGAGTTTGATGATTTTATTCTCGACGATGTAGCGACTTTGCCATTCAGCTTCTGACTGTCTGCTCTCCCAAATGGCTTGTCACTAGTTGCCACGTGAATTTCTCTTGAGGGTCAATTGATTTGAGATCAAAGTAGGAGAATTCGGCCCTGCTCGTTTCTTGGAGCGCAACGTGATCAATATTTTCTCAGGACATATATTCTTTCAGCTGGATTCCGCGTCTTCTTTGCCTAAAACCCCTTATGTTCCCGAACAAGATCCTCATATGAAAATAATAGCTAGCTTTTTCAAGCTAAGATAAACCATAGACCACATTGATTCAGACATATTCAACCAGGCCAATCCAAGCAGGCCACGATTTATATGAACAAATGTCGACGTCCAAGCCACGCTAGCACATTACTACCTAATTACAATCAGAAGAACCCGTATATGCTGCTCTTACATGCTCCATGGGAACTAGGGCCCATGGCGTACTTATATTCTAGCTAGAGCCAGAGTGCAATTGCAAATTCAGTAACTCCATAGTCCCGCCGGTCTGGGCATATTACTAACAATATACAGTACTAGCCTTATACAAATTCTGCAGATTAGGACGGTTCTCCTGCTTTCGCCTTGTATCAGCCCCCTCTCTGTCACAACGAGAGAACGATGGTTAGTTAGCATTTCCAACAAGGGAGCACCTGCCAGTGTCATTGTCATAAAAGTTTCAAACTCTTGTTAGTGTCAGAAAAGTTTCACTTTCACCATTTAATCTGTGTTATGAACTTATGATATGTTTGTGTTCTTAAACAAGTGTAAATCATAGAGTATCTTCATTCAATCAAGAGAGTGGTTTTTCTACACCCTAGATCAGTGCACCCATGGTGCACCCACGCAAGAAAACATAGCAAAACATTTCAAAACATTCTAAAACTTTGGTAGAATGATAATCAACAAATTTTATGGGCGCTTGTAAAGTTTGGTGGTCAAAAAACATTCGAGGAGCTCTATACAAAAAAGATAAAATCACTGAAAATTAGTCAAAATGTAAGAGCAGATTTTGTAAGTTTGTCTTTTTGTACAATAGTATGAAAATATGAACTTACTCGCTATCAATAGAAATTTGGCTACTACCAACTTAAAAGATACTTCATCCATCTCAAAATAAGTGACTCAACTTTGTACTAATTTTGTACTCGAGTTAGTACAAAATTAAGTTATTTATTTTGGGACGAAGGGAGTAGCAAAGAAAGATAGGACACCAAAAAGAGCAGCTGTTAAGTGGCTTCACTTACATCCCGTCTACTTGGCAGGGGTGTGCACCTGCTGCTTCCGACGTGCGAGATATTCCTCATAGTCAGAGTCACTCTCGGAGTCAGAGATCCATCCGTAGCAGGGGCGTCTTGTGCGAATAGTTCCTGTACATGCCAGATCTGGCGACACCGCTCTGAGAGAAGGCGGGTCAACGAGCATGGGGACCACTTCCTCTGTCTGCTCAACTGCTAGCACAGTCTCAGATGGTGGTAGTTCACTGCGAACCATTACAATGGGCATGACATTTTCTAACGGTTCCTCCATCGTTGCTGCTTCTTGCTGCTGCATTACCAACCAAGCCCCATGTATGAATTGGACAATATGCATAAGCTTTGTTTTCATAACTACATCAATGTCTTGTTTTAGAGGTAAATCTAATTTGTCACAAGTAACCGCAGTTTGTGCACCATAAATGTTTCATTATTGCGGAAGTACTGATGGCCAACGTGTTGAAGTTGTATTGCAAACTGTAAGTGCATCTAGTGCTACCCCTAGTTGGTTTTGGAGTATTAACGACAAACCTAGTTGAGTGACTAATGTGTTTGTGAGAATTGCAGGATAACACAGGTAGAAGTCCCTCATTGATTCGGTTTTCCTACCAGAGATGACCCCTAAAAATGTATGAAGACATTAATGTCAAAGATGGTTTATGAAGATATTCTCACTGAAGACTATGACAAGAGAAGACATCGCATGAAGCCTATGGAGCTTGAAGACTTAGATCTTTCGTAGTTCTGTTTCTTCTTTGTTGAGTCATAGGAACTACCGTACTGTTAAGTGGGGTCCAAGAGAACCAGTCAGAATGACTGAAGTGATGCTTAACCAAACCTATGTCTTCGAGTGAAGACTATGAGAGCGAATCTTGTCCAGAGTCGGACAAGTCAGCTTTGCTTGTAGCCCAAGTAAAGTTGCCGTGTGTGTTTGAAATCTGACCGTTGGAACACGTGTCAGTTCCTTAGTGACCCAGGGTCATTTCGGACAAATCAGGTCGGGTTGCCTAGTGGCTATAAATAGCTCACCCCCTACAACCATAAACGGTTGGCTGCTCAGAGTTAGAGTACGGCTTTTGTCGTTTGAGAGCAACCCACCTCGAAGCCTTTGAGAGAGAATTCCTTGCGAGGATAAAGCCCTAACCACCCAGAACCAAAGAGTGTTAGGAATCACTTAAGTCTTCTTGTCTGCGTGATCTGAAGACTTATTACACTTGAGGACTGTGAATCCTCCAGCCGGTTAGGCGTCGCGTTCTGAGCATCCAAGAGTCATTGTGGATCGCCGGTGAACGAAGTCTGTGAAGGTTTGGAAGTCTACCTTGAAGACTTACCGGAGTGATTGGGCGAGGTCTGTGTGACCTTAGCTTAAGGGGAATACGGTGAGGACTGGGTGTCCTGAGCTGCGTGTTCAGGACTGGGTGTCCGGGACTGTGTGTCCTCAGGTTTAAATACCTAGCCGCCCTAACCAGACGTACAGTTGTCATAGCAACTGGAACTGGTCCAACAAATCATTGTCTTCAACGAGTCACTGGTTTCATCCTTCCCTTCCCTTTACTTACTGATGGTCCTTGTGAAGTCATTGTATGATTGCACTATCTTCTGTCTTCACTGAGTGACTGCATGTTCTGTTTGGCTTCATAATATCTTCCTACCTGATCCTTACTACATTGCTGCTATTAGTCATTGTGCTTTCACTTCATTGAATACTTGACTATGGTTTGCCTAGTGTAGTCTACCTTCCGCTACATGGTAATAGGTTTATTTCTATCGTTTGTCTTCGGAACTTCCACGTTTTGAAGACTTTCATAAAAATTGCCTATTCACCCCCCCTCTAGTCGATATAGCACACTTTCACAAACCAACTGAGAAAATATAAAAATAGTGCAGTACTAAAATGTACGACGCTAATTCATCAGTCAACTATGTCAGCTTAAAGGAATCATGGAAGACATCAACTAGATAACTTCTTTCAGCTGGCATCGTTGTAATTTTTATGAATAAACAAGCTTTAATGTGAAAACACAGTGCTTTTTACACAAGACAAGCAAAGAAGTGACAAGTAATCTCCAATAAATCAAGGAACTTAACAGAGAATGGCTGTACAAATGTAGGTGAAAGAATTAACAAGACAAAACATCAATCAATCGTAAATTTGTAAGATCAGAAGGTAACCAATGTATAACCACAAGTGCCACTTGAGTTTCCATATACCATATAGATAGTACCATGTTATTCTAGCATGAAAGAGAGTGCTTCATATATCACATAAAAGTACAGTAAGGATAATAAAATAGAAATCAACAGAAACAAGGGAACATGTGAAACCATACTGACTAACTAGTAGAAACTAGGGTTCTACCCGGTCTAGGGCGTAGCCTGTAAGGGAAGGAGGGGGGAGGGAGGAGGAGATTGCGCGGCGGCCGGCGGCTGGGCGCCGTCCTTGCGGCTGGTGCGACGGCGGCGGACGCAAGAGGCGGCTAGGGTTTAGGTCTCCCGGGCTACGCCCTAGACCGGGTAGAACCCTAATTTCTACCAATTTGGTATCAGCTAGCTTTGGTTCGATCATGTCTTCACCGCCGCCCAACCCGTCTCTTTCGCTGCCGGGATCCTCCATCGCGCCCGCCCCCGCCGTCCTCACCCCGGAGGAGGTGTCCGGGGCGCTGCGGGACCTAACCCAGGCGGTCCAGGAGATCCACCTGTTCTTGGTCGGGTCCTACGGGCCGCACCCGGCTGCGCCGCCCATCGCCGCCACCGCGCCGCCGTGGCTGCCGTGGCAGCCGCTGCACCAGGCGGCCTCCGCCGCGCTCGCCGGGCCGCTGCAGCTGCCATCCACCGCCCCGCCCTGGCTACAGTGGCAGCCGCCACTCCTGGCAGCCTCCGCCGCGCCCGGCGCTCCGCCGCAGCAGCCACTGCCGCTGCCCCAGGGCGTCCCCTGAAGGAAATATGCCCTAGAGGCAATAATAAAGTTATTATTTATTTCCTTATATCATGATAAATGTTTATTATTCATGCTAGAATTGTATTAACCGGAAACATAATACATGTGTGAATACATAGACAAACAAAGTGTCACTAGTATGCCTCTACTTGACTAGCTCGTTAATCAAAGATGGTTATGTTTCCTAACCATGAACAAGGAGTTGTTATTTGATTAACGGGATCACATCATTAGATGAATGATCTGATTGACATAACCCATTCCATTAGCTTAGCACCCGATCGTTTAGTATGTTGCTATTGCTTTCTTCATGACTTATACATGTTCCTATGACTATGAGATTATGCAACTCCCGTTTGCCGGAGGAACACTTTGTGTGCTACCAAACGTCACAACGTAACTGGGTGATTATAAAGGAGCTCTACAGGTGTCTCCAAAGGTACATGTTGGGTTGGCGTATTTCGAGATTAGGATTTGTCACTCCGATTGTCGGAGAGGTATCTCTGGGCCCTCTCGGTAATGCACATCACTTAAGCCTTGCAAGCAATGCAACTAATGAGTCAGTTGCGGGATGATGTATTACAGAACGAGTAAAGAGACTTGCCGGTAACGAGATTGAACTAGGTATTGGATACCGACGATCGAATCTCGGGCAAGTAACATACCGATGACAAAGGGAACAACGTATGTTGTTATGCGGTCTGACCGATAAAGATCTTCGTAGAATATGTAGGAGCCAATATGGGCATCCAGGTCCCGCTATTGGTTATTGACCGGAGACATGTCTCGGTCATGTCTACATTGTTCTCGAACCCGTAGGGTCCGCACGCTTAAGGTTTCGATGACAGTTATATTATGAGTTTATGAGTTTTGGTTTACCGAAGGAGTTCGGAGTCCCGGATGAGATCGGGGACATGACGAGGAGTCTCGAAATGGTCGAGGCGTAAAGATCGATATATTGGATGACTATATTCGGACATCGGAAAGGTTCCGAGTGATTCGGGTATTTTTCGGAGTACCGGGTAGTTACGGGAGAAGCAATGGGCCTTGATGGGCTTTAGTGGGAAGAGGAGAAAGGGCCAAGGGGCTGCTGCGCCCCCCCTCCCCTCTAGTACGAATTGGACTAGGGAAAAGGGGGCCGGCCACCTTTCCTTCTCCTCCACTTCCTTCTCCCTTCCTCCCCTCTTGGTGGACTCCTACTAGGACTTGGAGTCCTAGTAGGACTCCACATCCTGGCCGCACCTATTGCCTTGGCCGGCCTCCTCCTCCTCCATCCTTTATATACTGAGTCAAGGGGCACCCCATGAACACAAGTTGATCCACGTGATCTATTCCTTAGCCGTGTGCGGCGCCCCCAACCACCATAGTCCTCGATAATATTGTAGCGGTGCTTAGGCGAAGCCCTGCAGCAGTAGTACGTCAAGATCGTCACCACGCCGTCGTGCTGACGGAACTCTTCCCCGACACTTTGCTGGATCGGAGTCCGGGGATCGTCATCGAGCTGAACGTGTGCTAGAACTCGGAGGTGCCATAGTTTCGGTGCTTGATCGGTCGGATCGTGGAGACGTACGACTACATCAACCAAACGCTTCCGTTGTCGATCTACTAGGTATGTAGATCATACTCCCCCTCTCGTTGCTATGCATCACCATGATCTTGCGTGTGCGTAGAAAATTTTTCAAATTACTACGAAACCCAACATCCCCGCCGCGCTCGTCGGGCCGCAGCTGCCATCCACCGCCACCACCGCCTCGCCCTGGCTACAGTGGTAGCCGCCACTCCTGGCGGCCTTCGCCGCAGCTGAGGCACCCTCGCGGCGGCCGGCGGAATGCAGTGGTGCTACGCGGTGCGCTTCTGTCGGTGACACCCTGCCTTCTCCCCGTGGGACGACTGTTGGTCTGCACCGCACAGAGAAGAGTGGAGGGCTTGTGATGGAGAATGACGAGGGCTGCGCCCCCCCAACCGCCGATGTCACAGACTTCGAGGTCGCTGCCCGCGGGGAAAACAGCATGCCCAAGATCCCCGACGCATCGGACGAGATCGAGGTCCTTTGCGCAGCGAAGTGCAGCTGGGAGGAGCGGCAGCTGCAGACCACGTATCTCCCACACACGCTGACGCGCTAGGAGGCAGCGCGCAGCAGCCTGCAGCCTCACCGCCGCCGACACGTGGCGGGTAGTGATCCAAGTTGGAAGCGGTGACGGCGACGGCGGGAACTTGATCTGCTGGATGGGGACGCCCTGGGAAGCGGTAATGGCGACGACGGGAACTTGATCTGGTGGATCGGGACTCCCGCCGGCGCAGTCGATGCCACTGGAGCTGACCGGCGGTGGCTGCTGCAGCGGAGCGCCGGGCGCGGCGGAGGCCGCCAGGAGCGGCGGCTGCCACTGTAGCCAGGGTGGGGCGGTGGTGGCGGTGGATGGCAGCTGCAGCGGCCCGGCGAGCGCGGCGGGGAAGCCCTGGGGCAGCGGCAGTGGCTGCTGCAGCGGAGTGTCGGGCGCGGCGAAGGCCGCCAGGAGTGGCGGCTGCCACTGTAGCCAGGGCAAGGCGGTGGTGGCGGTGGATGGCAGCTGCAGCGGCCCGGCGAGCGCGGCGGGGACGCCCTGGGGCAGCGGCAGTGGCTGCTGTGGCGGAGCGCCGGGCGCGGCGGAGGCTGCCAGGAGCGGCGGCTGCCACTGTAGCCAGGGCGGGGCGGTGGATGGCAGCTGCAGCAGCCCGGCGAGCGCGGCGGAGGCCGCCTGGTGCTGCGGCTGCCACGGCAGCCACGACGGCTGAAAAAGAAGCTCGCCAGCATCATCTCCATGTGTTGGAGTTTCTCTCGACTTCACCTGTGCGTGAGAAATCATGGCCAAGTGACCTGCATGTGTACTTTGGGCATGTACAGCATCATAACAAAGTTGACTTTGGTCAACCTCCGCATTCTGGCGTGTCTCCAGCATGGTCATGCGGCGCTGGACCTCCTGGCCCCGCCCGACAGGATCAGCTAGCGTGCCAGCCTGGTCCTCCTGACCAAGCGGTGCACCCGCTTGGGTAGGCGCCACGATCCCCTGAGTCCGGCCCTCCTGGCTGGTGTTTGTCTTGACGGAAGTAGCGGCCCCCTTATCGGAGACCGTGAGTCCACACACGGCAGTGGCCACCTTGACGACATCCATGGCCTTGGCGATGTTGTTGTTGATGATGCCTGGAGTCGAGTTGTTGCCGCCGTGAACATAGTTCCCGAAGAGAAGACCCCTCCTGCTAGCACCTTGGCTCTTCCAGTAGGGTTCAACACTAAGGTTTTTTGGAAAACAAACTACTCTCTCCTCTCTTGGAATTTTACAAAACCTCTATGATGTATGACCCACTATCCCACAACACTCACAGTACAAAGGTAGTTTCTCATACTTTACATCATATTTAAAGATCTTTGAACTACCTAAAGGAGTAATCTCTACAGAGCATTTCAGAGGCTCATGCAATAATATCTTCACACGCACCCGCAGATATTTCTCAACAATTACATGGTTTCGATGCGAAACCTCCAGCACCTCTCCCAGTTGATCCTCGAGAGACCTCCCTACACTCTCCGTCTTAAACTCGAACGGGAGATCGCGTACCTGGACCCATATGATCATGACGCCAAGGTCGACCTCCGCCGGGTCGCCCTTGCCGTCGAACTCAGCGAAGATGAGGCCGCCCCGCTTGAAATGCCATGGCTGCGCCTTAAGCACAAACTGACGGTCACTCTCAGCGGCAAAATTGAGGATGAACCTCCCGTCGTCGCTGGCCACCTCCTGGATGGTGACCTCACCCTGGTGCTTCCAAGCCGTGCTCCGGAGGTCGTCGACTATGACCGTCGACTATGACCCTCGGGTTGACCTGGAAAGGGGACAGGAGGCGCCCCACCACCAGGAACCCGCTGACAGCCTTGCGGGCAGCCTCCATGTCAATGACAAGAGGCCGGCGAAGAGAGGACCCAGCTTGGTCGATGGCCTGTGAAGAGCGCATTCCCGTCGCAGCATCCGTCATCCCCCTGGAGCTCACACCACTCACAACTTTCTTCCCCAAAGCACTACTCACAAACCCTCCCTGACCCGCCATGGACCACCTCTCTAAGCCACCGCAAGGGATGTAAGGATCAGAGAACAGATGATTATACAACGGTAGGATAGGTGAGGAGTCCCGACCACTCCCATGCCCATAGATATAGCAGGCCAAGTTTCCCTTCCAAACGACCTCTCCCTTATCAAAACCAGAATTGATGCTAATAACCATGAGTAATAAGCCATAAAAGTTCAGTTTCCTAATAACTACAGCGAAATTAGCTCCCTTTCCCTCATATGGATCACAAAAGCCAACAGCAAAATCTACAATCAGTTCAACAATCAGCTCCCGCTGATGACTCCTACTATAATCTGGGCAGGATGAAAAAATGTTCATTTCTACAGATACTGCCTTAGAAACCCGAACGTATATTACTTTATTTCCCCCTAATATAAGGAAAACGTCATTAGTTTCCAAAGAAAGGATCGCAGGCATGGCTACTCCACGCTGAAATTTCTCGTTGATTCCTACCACACTTGATTGCCCTTCCAAATTAACAAGCTCAGTATCCAAATCCCCATTACAGTCAACAAAAATTCCGGAAACAGAGCCAGCCAAATCCGCGGAAACCGGATCAACAAAAGATCCAGAAGATCGATTCGATCCTCCCCCGAAAGGATTAGAGAGGATCTCACCTTCCAAATTACCAAACAACTCCGACGCTCTTCTCCTCGAAATCTTCAGGCAATTTCTTCGATCCGCCGCCCCGCGTAGAATCCGCCTCGATCTTGCTCGGATCTCCTCCCAATCACTCGCGCTGAAGAGGCCCCCGATGAGGCCCACTGTTGGGGGATCGACCCCTCCTCCCGGCTTAGCCGCCGGCGCCGTCGCCGCCATCACAGGCGCTCTCTTGCCACCGCCGCCAGATCGCCTTCACGATTGCGGGAGCCCCTAGGGGGTTTTTTGTAAAAAGTCCGCGTATCTGTGATAGGTGCCAGATCTGGGATAGTGTCAAAAACACTATATTATGGGACAGAGGCAGTAGAAACAAGCTACATATGATTCTAAAGAGCAACGCTACACACACGGGCTATGTTTCACGGGGATTCATGAAGTGTCCTACATGGGATCTTTTTATTGGATAGAGATTAGGGTGAGGGGCCCACCCCCACTGAAAATCAAGGGCAAGAAGATTAGTTAGGGAAAGAGCCCGTGACAGGCCCGTAAAACCCCATGCGTTTAGAATTATCGGATTCTCAACCACGCGTGTGGTACTAAACCAGAGGAAACTTATACATAGGCAGTAGGAAACTTAATACACTTGACCACACATTCCAACTCTCAGGTGCAAAGCCAGTCATGTTGATGAACCGGTGGCGTCGATTTCAGGAAGCATCAGACAAGATGTCGACTTGAACAAGGGCATCGACGAAGTCAAGGTGGCATCGAGTCCACTAGGAGCAAGAAGGTCAGTGACTTAGTGTAGATTAAGTTGGGTGCAGTTGTGTTGTAGGAGAGACTAGCCCGCCGTCGCATTCCTTGTCCTGTCCCTGTCGCCAATTGATGTCCTCACAATCGTCGCTACCCCCCACACTAGAAACCTTGCGTCGTCGGCCCACTTGGGCAATGGAGGACATGAGCCGCCCTTCAGCCATGTGAGATGCCTTCATTCTAGAGAAGGGCCAATGCACGACAACCTGCAATGGCAATGGAAATCACCTGGCAGGTTGACTATTTGTTGTGTGAACCTTTACATTCTGATCATCGCTTGTTATTTCAATGTGTTAGGAAACAAGCAGCCTAAGCGCGATTGAGGTTCTCATCCAGTGACAGAGGTATGCATTGCCACTAGAATTTTTGCAACCAATTTCCATTGCCAACTCATTTGTTTGCATTCATGACTCGTAATACAAAAGCTTGTTCGTCCTGCCAGCAAGCATGTCGCAGCATTCAACACCTTTCAAACATAAACATTTTAGGCATGATGTATCAGAATAGAATGTAGGAAACAACAACTAGTAATACAAAGAAGCTTGCAAATATACGTACATGAAGCATTGGGTGTTTGAGGATGTATACTTTGAAGAAGGATTATATTGCATAAACCATCTGAACGGAAGAACCACATATAGGATACTTCGGAAGCATGGATTTTTTTTTTGAAGCATAAGTTTGATGATATCTCAACATAAGTCATGCCTAGCGGAAACATAGAACTCTGAAACTAGACATTAACAATGCTTGCCACCAACATGCAGGTGCATCATCTTCCTAGCTCAATCTGACAGATCTCTCAATAGGGTATCCTAGCTAGGCCACTTGACACAATAGTAATAGGAGCAAAGTTTTACCCAGGTTAACGATCTCCGGAGGAGACAATACCCAACGTCATGCTTGTGTATATTGTGTTGGGGTGTGTATGGAGTATAGGTAAAGTATCGAGAGATTGTATGATGTCTATCTTGGAGCCTGGCCCCTAGTTTATATAGCTTTACTAATCCTAGTTGGCTACATAGGTGGAGCTATAGTCCTCCACGACTCCATCTTCTTGTCTTGTATGCCAAGTCATCTGGAGTCTTCATGTAATTCGTCATGGGCCGTCCGACGTGGCCCAGGGTGGAATTGACCTAGGGGTCCTCAGCCCAGCCCACCCGACCAAGAACCCGCATGATGAGAGATCCTTCAGTGGAGACACTATTAGTAGCTCCCGAACCAGTCTGCAAGTCTGGCCGCACCTCGGGTCACCCAAGATTCACATCATCTTTGATAGCCAAGTTCAAACTGGTTCAAAGAGACTTTCTCCGAAAAATGTCTTCATGTAGTTGGCCTCCAACTGCCGAGCTGCTTCTGAGGCGACGTAAACCACCTCGGTCCTGAAAACATTGAAGGAGGCAGCCGACCTGCGCATAAGAAGGATTTCCGTCGCAGTCGCAACCATCTACTTGGCAGGATAAGTTCATGCACTGTTTCTCAAAAGCCATCCTATCGGGCTCTGGCAAGTCAGGCCGGTCTTATCCACAGGCCCGGCTGCCCAGCTCTGAAATTGTTTATTATAAAGTTATTGCTTATTGTTTAGGGAGTAGATTATCTCCCAACAATATGTCACAAAGATTAATGCAATTGTCTCCGGTGGCCACGAGTTCTGGGTACCATAGGTGGAGTATTGACCATGTGATCTCTTGGGCGTGTGATCTTGTGGGTGATTGGTTAATCAGCCAATATTACGATCAATTAATATGTCGCAATTGAAAGAAGAGAGAGGATAGAAGCACAAAGGAATTTCGCCGAAGAAAATTTGTGAGGACCGTTGAAAGATTGTCATGTCGGTTACCTTAGGAGGGAAATATGGGTAAGTAATATGATAGATCAGGCACTCAATTCGATTGAAAGCCAAAAGTTTTTTTTTTACATATTTAATAAATAAGCAAAGTTCTATACTCCTGAACTTATGGTACGACCATCAAGAGAAGTGACGAATCCTTGAAACAGGTAGGTACCGTCAGATGATGATGAGTGTCACTTTGTTTAATCCGGCGCCAACAAAAAAACAGAAGAATTCCCCTTAATAAAAAGAAGTATATCCTTTTTTAGTATTCTCTGATCGTATCTCACCATTGACATGTTCAATGCGAAAGCCTTGACAAAAAAATATACTAGTGTCAAAAATATGTCTAACATTATTGGACGGAGGGAGTAGATTGATAATGTACTCATGTGACAACACTGTCTTTGCTCGATCCCTCAGAGGCGATATACTAACAGGAAATGAGTTAAATCTGTTTGTTATTTTATAAAAATTACATCACCAACACATGTCTACTCTCACATCCATACTGAATCGTATGGATCAAAGGCTTTGGCATTGATTGATGTGAACTTGGAGGACCAGAATTGACTGATTTGTGGGCACTTGGAGGCCTGAATGAGTGACAACTATACTTAATATTGCATCATGGCTAATCAACACATGGATATAGTTAGTTCAAAAAATAAACACATGGATATAGTACTTGAACAACATATCTTCTCGGATCTAAATCTTGTACCCATACGTATAGCAGCATATGAGAAACATTTTAAAAGCAAAATTTCTGCAGCAGATGCGTGGTGTTTTTATCGCCGATACACATAGAAATGGACATGTTCAAATTACAATCGTTAGAGCCCTGAATTTCTGCATCTCTAGAACACTGAAGTTCTGTGTCTCTAGTTCTCCTCCACAATAAAACAGGGGAGAGAAGTAGAGAGTGGCATTTCACAAATCCTATATGCCTAAGAAGTTCATTCCCACTACTTTATTTATCTTTACATGCAAGCTATCCACGTCATGAAATAGGCCCCATGTGTAAAAACAGTTCCACACTAGCCCATGCAGCCGGCCACATAATCACAATCTTCCTTTAAAAAATCTCTACAGTGAAGGCACCCCCCACGAGCTGTTATTTGGAAGCAGGACCAGCAGGTTGGCCTCCTCCGCTTCCCTCACTGCTGCATATTAAAAAGAGCAAAATTATTGTAATCCAAAAATACTAAAAAAACACTGCTAATTAATCATTTTTATGTGGTCTTTTCTCATATAATGGATGCCTGTTTCTAAAGTTCGTCCCTAGTGCATTAATTTTTGGTTTTCAAAATTATAAAAGACATATCTTCTAAACCGTGAGCCGGAATTCAGATCCATTTTCATTGTTGAAACCCTCGCGACGTGCTCTTTAAAAATAGATCCCGCATGGGGATGTTTCGACGAACTAATCTTCCGGCCAACTAAACATCAATGTGTGTACAACTAGACTACATTGTCGCGCCAACTGTGTGTGTGCCAATAGTCCTGTCAACTAAATATCAATGTGTCTGCAACTAGACTATATTACCTCGCGAACTGAGCATATGTGTGTCAATAGTACTACCAACTAAACATCAATATATGTGTAACTAGACTACATCGCCGCGCCAACTAAGTATATGTGTGTGTAACTAGTCCTGCCAACTAAATATTAATGTGTGTGCAACTAGATTACATTGTCGCGCCAACTGAGCATATGTGTGTGCAACTAGTGTCATGTCAACTAAACATCAATGTGTGTGTAACTAGACTATATTACAAGCCAACTAAACATATGTGTGTGCAACTAGTCTTCCTGCCAACTAAACATCAATGTGTATGCAAACTAGACTACGTTACAAGCCAACTGAAGATCAATGTGTGTGCAACTAGACTACATTACAAGCTATAACAATTCATATGCGACTATACGGACCAGATTGTGCAACTCTGTGGCCATGCATGTGCCAACTAGGACTACTATGTGTGCAATTACAACTACTGTGGATGCAGCTTCAAAAAACTGGGTTCGAAAAAAATTGCACCATGCAGTACTAAAGTTGCACAAAGCAGTACTGAAGTTGCACAATATAGCGCCAAAGTTGGCATCAAAAAAATTTCGTTGAAACATACTCATGTGGGATCTAGTTTCAAAGATCTCGTCGCAAAGAATTCAACAGTGAAGACGGATCTGAATTCCGACGCGCGGTTTGAAAGATATGACTTTTTAAAAATTCGGAAAACCAAAATAATTGTACGTGAAGCTGTTTCTTTTAAATTGAACTAAGTATGAACACATTAAATATTGATAACGACATGCACTAGCAGACAAAAAACAACACATGCATGCTAGGAAGCCAAGCCACTCGTTCTCTCCAGTTAGCGCGCGGCCACTTTTTAGATTTTGGGAACTATCTTTGTTTCCGTTTGTATCTAACAAAACGTATGAGGCATCAGATTCTTCCCCTTCCCTCTAGCGCAATTTCAGGGCGTCTTCTCCCCTTCAGTTCTCGACCCACTTGCTTTCCATGTGTATATATGCTCACCTTCTCTAGCACATCGCTCCCTCGCCTCCTCCTGCAACCTCGTCATTGCCTACCGGGCACGCTTCCCGTGATTGATGCTGCCTCATCCTGATTGTAGGCGTGCCGGGGATCTTGCTCTCCTTCCAGCGTTGGTGCTCGCATCAGATCCACGCCATTGTTTTCGTTGAAGGAGATCGATGCCCCCCAATCCAATCATCTGTATTCATCTACGATGGTGCAGCAGGATGAACCGCTTGGATATTACCCCCTTCCTCATCCCTCCACCATGGCATCAGGGATGTTTCTTCTACACCGATAACAATCTGTGTGCTAGACATATAACTTCTTCTATGATGTTTTTTATGATAATATATTCCATATCCATGTGTGCAGATTGTTGGAAATATGCCCTAGAGGCAATAATAAAATGATTATTATATTTCCTTGTTCATGATAATTGTCTATTATTCATGCTATAATTGTATTGTCCGGAAATCGTAATACATGTGTGAATACATAGACCATAATGTGTCCCTAGTGAGCCTCTAGTTGACTAGCTCGTTGATCAACAGATAGTCATGGTTTCCTGGCTATGGACATGGGGATGTCATTGATAACGGGATCACATCATTAGGAGAATGATGTGATGGACAAGACCCAAACCTAAGCATAGCACAAAGATCGTGTAGTTCGTTTGCTATAGCTTTTTTGGATGTCAAGTATCATTTCCTTAGACCATGAGATTGTGCAACTCCCGGATACCGTAGGAGTGCCTTGGGTGTGCCAAACGTCACAACGTAACTGAGTGACTATAAAGGTACATTACAGGTATCTCCGAAAGTGTCTATTGGGTTGGCACGAATCGAGACTGGGATTTGTCACTCCGTATGACGGAGAGGTATCTCTGGGCCCACTCGGTAATGCATCATCATAATGAGCTCAATGTGATCAAGTGGTTGATCACGGGATCATGCATTACGGTACGAGTAAAGTGACTTGCCGGTAACGAGACTGAACAAGGTATTGGGATACCGACGATCGAGTCTCTGGCAAGTAACGTACCGATTGACAAAGTGAATTGAGTACGGGATTGATTAGGTCCTCGACATCGTGGTTCATCCGATGAGATCATCGAGGAGCATGTGGGAGCCAACATGGGTATCCAGATCCCGCTGTTGGTTATTGACCACAGAGTCGTCTCGGTCATGTCTGCTTGTCTCCCGAACCCGTAGGGTCTACACACTTAAGGTTCGGTGATGCTAGGGTTGTATAGATATGAGTATGCAGTAATCCGAAAATTGTTCGGAGTCCCGGATGAGATCTTGGACGTCACGAGGAGTTCCGGAATAATCCGGAGGTAAAGAATTATATATGGGAAGTTGTCATACGGTCACCGGAGGGGTTCCGCGGGTCCACCGGGAGGGGCCACCTCTCCCGGAGGGCCTTATGGGCTGTATGAGGAAGGGATCCAGCCCAAAGTGGGCTGGGGCGCCACTCCCCCTAGGGCCCATGCGCCTAGGGTTGGGGGAAACCCTAAGGGGGGGGGGCGCCCCCTTGCTTGGGGGGCAAGCCCCCCTCCCCTTGACCGCCGCCCCCCCTCTAGATCTCATAGAGGGGGCCGGCCCCCTTCCCCCTTCCCCTATAAATAGAGGGGTGAGGGGAGGGCTGCAAAGGACATCCAAGGCGCAGCCCCTCCCCTCCCCAACACATCTCCTCCTCCGTCACGAGCTTGGCGAAGCCCTGCCGGAGTACTGCTGCTCCACCACCACCACGCCGTCGTGCTGCTGCTGGAGCCATCTTCCTCAACCTCTCCTTCCCCCTTGCTGGATCAAGAAGGAGGAGATGTCACGCTGACCGTACGTGTGTTGAACGCGGAGGTGCCGTCTGTTCGGCGCTAGGATCTCCGGTGATTTGGATCACGTCGAGTACGACTTCCTCATCCCCATTCTTTGAACGCTTCCGCGCGTGATCTACAAAGGTATGTAGATGCAACCCGATCACTCGTTGCTAGATGAACTCATAGATGGATCTTGGTGAAACCGTAGGAAATTTTTTGTTTTCTGCAACGTTCCCCAACAGTGGTATCAGAGCTAGATCTATGCGTAGTTCTCTTTGCACGAGTAGAACATAATTTGTTGTGGGCGTAGATGTTGTCAACTTTCATGCCGCTACTAGTCTTATTTTGCTTCAGCGGTATTGTGGGATGAAGCGGCCCGGACCAACCTTACACGTACGCTTACGTGAGACCGGTTTCACCGACTGACATGCACTAGTTGCATAAGGTGGCTGGCGGGTGTCTGTCTCTCCCACTTTAGTTGGAGCGGATTCGACGAAAAGGGTCCTTATGAAGGGTAAATAGAAGTTGACAAATCATGTTGTGGCTTTAAACGTAGGTAAGAAAACGTTCTTGCTAGAACACTCTTGCAGCCACGTAAAACTTGCATCAACAATTAAAGGACGTCTAACTTGTTTTTGCAGCAAGTGTTTTGTGATGTGATATGGCCATAGTTGTGATGAATGATATATGTGATGTATGAGATCATGTTCTTGTAATAGGAATCACGACTTGCATGTCGATGAGTATGACAACCGGCAGGAGCCATAGGAGTTGTCTTTATTTTTTGTATGACCTGCGTGTCATTGAGAAACGCCATGTAAATTACTTTACTTTATTGCTAAACGTGTTAGCCATAGTAGTAGAAGTAATAGTTGGCGAGCAACTTCATGGAGACACGATGATGGAGATCATGATGATGGAGATCATGGTGTCATGCCGGTGACAAGATGATCATGGAGCCCTAAGATGGAGATCACAGGAGCTATATGATATTGGCCATATCATGTCACTATTATTTGATTGCATGAGATGTTTATCATGTTTTTGCATCTTGTTTACTTAGAACGACGGTAGTAAATAAGATGATCCCTCATAATAATTTCAAGAAAGTGTTTCCCCTAACTGTGCGCCGTTGCGACAGTTCGTTGTTTCGAAGCACCACGTGATGATCGGGTGTGATAGATTCCAACGTTCACATACAACGGGTGTAAGACGGATTTACACACGCAATACACTTATGTTGACTTGACGAGCCTAGCATGTACAGACATGGCCTCGGAACATAGAAGACCGAAAGGTCGAGCATGAGTCGTATAGAAGATACGATCAACATGAAGATGTTCACCGATGTTGACTAGTCCGTCTCACGTGATGATCGGACACGGCCTAGTCAACTCGGATCATGTTATACTTAGATGACTGGAGGGATGTCTATCTAAGTGGGAGTTCATTGAATAATTTGATTAGATGAACTTAATTATCATGAACTTAGTCTAAAATCTTTACAATATGTCTTGTAGATCAAATGGCCAACGTTGTCCTCAACTTCAACGCGTTCCTAGAGAAAACCAAGCTGAAAGACGATGGCAGCAACTATACGGACTGGGTCCGGAACCTGAGGATCATCCTCATAGCTGCCAAGAAAGATTATGTCCTAGAAGCACCGCTAGGTGACGCACCCGTCCCACAGAACCAAGACGTTATGAACGCTTGGCAGACACGTGCTGATGATTACTCCCTCGTTCAGTGCGGCATGCTTTACAGCTTAGAACCGGGGCTCCAAAAGCGTTTTGAGCGACACGGAGCATATGAGATGTTCGAAGAGCTGAAAATGGTTTTCCAAGCTCATGCCCGGGTCGAGAGATATGAAGTCTCTGACAAGTTCTTCAGCTGTAAGATGGAGGAAAATAGTTCTGTCAGTGAGCACATACTCAAAATGTCTGGGTTGCATAACCGCTTGACTCAGCTGGGAGTTAATCTTCCGAATGATGCGGTCATTGACAGAATCCTTCAGTCGCTTCCACCAAGCTACAAGAGCTTTGTGATGAACTTCAATATGCAGGGGATGGAAAAGACCATTCCTGAAGTATTTGCAATGCTGAAATCAGCAGAGGTAGAAGTCAAAAAGGAACATCAAGTGTTGATGGTGAATAAAACCACTAAGTTCAAGAAAGGCAAGGGTAAGAAGAACTTCAAGAAGGACGGCAAGGGAGTTGCCGCACCCGGTAAGCAAGCTGCCGGGAAGAAGCCAAAGAATGGACCCAAGTCCGAGACTGAGTGCTTTTATTGCAAGGGAAGTGGTCACTGGAAGCGGAACTGCCCCAAATACTTAGCGGACAAGAAGGCCGGCATCACAAAAGGTATATGTGATATACATGTAATTGATGTGTATCTTACCAGTACTCGTAGTAGCTCCTGGGTATTTGATACCGGTGCGGTTGCTCACATTTGTAACTCAAACCAGGAGCTGCGGAATAAGCGGAGACTGGCGAAGGACGAGGTGACGATGCGCGTCGGGAATGGTTCCAAGGTCGATGTGATCGCCGTCGGCACGCTACCTCTACATTTGCCTACGGGATTAGTTTTAAACCTCAATAATTGTTATTTAGTGCCAGCTTTGAGCATGAACATTGTATCAGGATCTCGTTTAATACGAGATGGCTACTCATTTAAATCCGAGAATAATGGTTTTCTATTTATATGAGAGATATGTTTTATGGTCATGCTCTGATGGTGAATGGTTTATTCTTAATGAATCTCGAGCGTAATGCTACACATATTCATAGTGTGAATACCAAAAGATGTAAGGTTGATAATGATAGTCCCACATACTTGTGGCACTGCCGCCTTGGTCACATAGGTGTCAAACGCATGAAGAAGCTCTATGCAGATGGACCTTTAGAGTCTCTTGATTATGAATCATTTGACACGTGCGAACCATGCCTCATGGATAAAATGACCAAGACTCCATTCTCAGGCACAATGGAGCGAGCAGCCAACTTATTGGAAATCATACATACCGATGTGTGCGGTCCAATGAGTGTTGAGGCTCGCGGTGGCTATCGTTATGTTCTCACCCTCACTGATGACTTGAGTAGATATGGGTATGTCTACTTAATGAAACACAAGTCTGAGACCTTTGAAAAGTTCAAGGAATTTCAGAGTGAGGTTGAGAATCAACATGACAGGAAAATTAAGTTCTTGCGATCAGATCGTGGGGGAGAATACTTGAGTCACGAATTTGGCACACACTTAAGAAAATGTGGAATAGTTTCACAACTCACGCCGCCTGGAACACCTCAGCGTAATGGTGTGTCCGAACGTCGTAATCGCACTCTATTAGATATGGTGCGATCTATGACGTCTCTTACCGATTTACCGCTATCATTTTGGGGCTATGCTTTAGAGACTGCCGCATTCACTTTAAATAGGGCTCCGTCAAAATCCGTTGAGACGACACCGTATGAATTATGGTTTGGGAAGAAACCTAAACTGTCGTTTCTAAAAGTTTGGGGATGCGATGCTTATGTCAAGAAACTTCAACCTGAAAAGCTCGAACCCAAGTCGGAAAAATGCGTCTTCATAGGATACCCTAAAGAAACTGTTGGGTATACCTTCTACCTCAGATCCGAAGGCAAGATCTTTGTTGCCAAGAATGGGTCCTTTCTAGAGAAAGAGTTTCTCTCGAAAGAAATAAGTGGGAGGAAGGTAGAATTTGATGAAGTATTACCTCTTGAACCGGTAAGTGGCGCAGCTCAAGAAAATGTTCCTGAGGTGCCTGCACCGACTAGAGAGGAAGTTGTTGATGATGATCATGAAACTTCAGATCAAGTTGCTACTGAACTTCGTAGGTCCACAAGGACACGTTCCGCACCAGAGTGGTACGGCAACCCTTTCTTGGAAATCATGTTGTTAGACAACGATGAACCTTCGAACTATGAAGAAGCGATGGCGGGCCCGGATTCCGATAAATGGCTGGAAGCCATGAAATCCGAGATAGGATCCATGTATGAAAACGAAGTATGGACTTTGACTGACTTGCCTGTTGATCGACGAGTCATAGAAAATAAATGGATCTTTAAGAAGAAGACAGACGCGGATGGTAATGTGACCATCTATAAAGCACGGCTTGTCGCTAAGGGTTATCGACAAGTTCAAGGGGTTGACTATGATGAGACTTTCTCACCCGTAGCGAAGCTGAAGTCCGTCCGAATCATGTTAGCAATTGCCGCATTCTATGATTATGAAATATGGCAAATGGACGTCAAAACGGCATTCCTTAATGGTTTCCTTAAGGAAGAATTGTATATGATGCAACTGGAAGGTTTTGTCGATCCTAAGAATGCTGACAAGGTGTGCAAGCTCTAACGCTCGATTTATGGGCTGGTGCAAGCATCTCGGAGTTGGAACATTCGCTTTGATGAGATGATCAAAGCGTTTGGGTTTATGCAGACTTATGGAGAAGTCTGCATTTACAAGAAAGTGAGTGGGAGCTCTGTAGCATTTCTCATATTGTATGTGGATGACATACTGTTGATGGGAAAAGATATAGAATTCTTGGAAAGCATAAAGGCCTATTTGAACAAGTGTTTTTCAATGAAGGACCTTGGAGAAGCTGCTTATATATTAGGCATCAAGATCTATAGAGATAGATCGAGACGCCTCATTGGTCTTTCACAGAGTACGTACCTTGACAAGATATTGAAGAAGTTCAAAATGGATCAGTCAAAGAAGGGGTTCTTGCCTGTATTGCAAGGTACGAGATTGAGCTTGGCTCAATGCCCGACCACGGCAGAAGATAGAGAAAAGATGAGTGTCGTCCCCTATGCCTCGGCCATAGGGTCTATCATGTATGCTATGCTGTGTACCAGACCTGATGTAAACCTTGCCGTGAGTTTGGTAGGAAGGTACCAAAGTAATCCCGGCATGGAACACTGGACAGCGGTCAAAAATATCCTGAAGTACCTGAAAAGGACTAAGGAAATGTTTCTCGTTTATGGAGGTGACGAAGAGCTTGTCGTAAAGGGTTACGTCGATGCTAGCTTCGACACAGATCTGGATGACTCTAAGTCACAAACCGGATACGTGTATATTTTGAATGGTGGGGCAGTAAGCTGGTGCAGTTGCAAGCAAAGCGTTGTGGCGGGATCTACATGTGAAGCGGAGTACATGGCAGCCTCGGAGGCAGCACACGAAGCAGTCTGGGTGAAAGAGTTCATTACAGACCTAGGAGTCATACCCAATGCGTCGGGCCCGATGACTCTCTTCTGTGACAACACTGGAGCTATTGCCCTTGCCAAGGAGCCCAGGTTTCACAGGAAGACCAGGCATATCAAGCGTCGCTTCAACTCCATTCGTGAAAGTGTTCAAAATGGAGACATAGAGATTTGTAAAGTACATACAGACCTGAATGTAGCAGATCCGTTGACTAAACCTCTCCCTAGAGCAAAACAAGATCAACACCAGAATTTCATGGGTGTTCGATTCATCACAATGTAACTAGATGATTGACTCTAGTGCAAGTGGGAGACTGTTAGAAATATGCCCTAGAGGCAATAATAAAATGATTATTATATTTCCTTGTTCATGATAATTGTCTATTATTCATGCTATAATTGTATTGTCCGGAAATCGTAATACATGTGTGAATACATAGACCATAATGTGTCCCTAGTGAGCCTCTAGTTGACTAGCTCGTTGATCAACAGATAGTCATGGTTTCCTGGCTATGGACATGGGGATGTCATTGATAACGGGATCACATCATTAGGAGAATGATGTGATGGACAAGACCCAAACCTAAGCATAGCACAAAGATCGTGTAGTTCGTTTGCTGTAGCTTTTCTGGATGTCAAGTATCATTTCCTTAGACCATGAGATTGTGCAACTCCCGGATACCGTAGGAGTGCCTTGGGTGTGCCAAACGTCACAACGTAACTGAGTGACTATAAAGGTACATTACAGGTATCTCCGAAAGTGTCTATTGGATTGGCACGAATCGAGACTGGGATTTGTCACTTCGTATGACGCAGAGGTATCTCTGGGCCCACTCGGTAATGCATCATCATAATGAGCTCAATGTGATCAAGTGGTTGATCACGGGATCATGCATTACGGTACGAGTAAAGTGACTTGCCGGTAACGAGACTGAACAAGGTATTGGGATACCGACGATCGAGTCTCGGGCAAGTAACGTACCGATTGACAAAGGGAATTGAGTACGGGATTGATTAGGTCCTCGACATCGTGGTTCATCCGATGAGATCATCGAGGATCATGTGGGAGCCAACATGGGTATCCAGATCCCGCTGTTGGTTATTGACCACAGAGTCGTCTCGGTCATGTCTGCTTGTCTCCCGAACCCGTAGGGTCTACACACTTAAGGTTCGGTGACGCTAGGGTTGTATAGATATGAGTATGCAGTAATCCGAAAATTGTTCGGAGTCCCGGATGAGATCCTGGACGTCACGAGGAGTTCCGGAATAATCCGGAGGTAAAGAATTATATATGGGAAGTTGTCATACGGTCACCGGAGGGGTTCCGCGGGTCCACCGGGAGGGGCCACCTCTCCCGGAGGGCCTTATGGGCTGTATGAGGAAGGGATCCAGCCCAAAGTGGGCTGGGGCGCCACTCCCCCTAGGGCCCATGCGCCTAGGGTTGGGGGAAACCCTAAGGGGGGGGCGCCCCCTTGCTTGGGGGGCAAGCCCCCCTCCCCTTGACCGCCGCCCCCCCTCTAGATCTCATAGAGGGGGCCGGCCCCCTTCCCCCTTCCCCTATAAATAGAGGGGTGAGGGGAGGGCTGCAAAGGACATCCAAGGCGCAGCCCCTCCCCTCCCCAACACATCTCCTCCTCCGTCACGAGCTTGGCGAAGCCCTGCCGGAGTACTGCTGCTCCACCACCACCACGCCGTCGTGCTGCTGCTGGAGCCATCTTCCTCAACCTCTCCTTCCCCCTTGCTGGATCAAGAAGGAGGAGACGTCACGCTGACCGTACGTGTGTTGAACGCGGAGGTGCCGTCCGTTCGGCGATAGGATCTCCGGTGATTTGGATCACGTCGAGTACGACTTCCTCATCCCCGTTCTTTGAACGCTTCCGCGCGTGATCTACAAAGGTATGTAGATGCAATCCGATCACTCGTTGTTAGATGAACTCATAGATGGATCTTGGTGAAACCGTAGGAAAATTTTTGTTTTCTGCAACATTCCCCAACACAGATCGGTCAAAAAGGGAAAACTCTCGACCCTCAGGAATACTCATCAGACTGCTCCTGTAGATGTGTTCGTTGCGTTTTCCGCAATACCACTGGTCTCTGTACGTGATGACGTGATGGATGCGTGCCTGTGTTGACTCCTAACCTGATGGATGCATGCATGGTGTTGACAGAACCGGTCCAATGTATTTTTGGGCCCGGAGCGATATAAAATAATTTTTTTCATATTAAACTTTTATACTTATTTTAAACTAAGTGTATCAATTATAGTTTTAATTAATATTTTTTATTAATTAGCCATATAATTTTTTCAAATAACATTTATATTATTAATTGGTATGCATCTGTAATGTATATAATTGAAAATTTTAATTCCACGAAATGAAATTTTTATGATTTACCAAAACTTTTCTTTATTGTTAAGACAATCTTTCATATTTATTTTTCTAATATTGCATAAACGATGTAGTGTATACACATTTGCATATACATGCGTGTGTTCATATATCTTTTAATATTATATTGAATATTATGATAGAGATTTATAAGTTATAGACACACTAACAAATATTTTTATAGCGATTTCTAGTGTATATTAGGCGGTCATATTCATGGAAACTTCTAGGGCATAGAAAATGTGGCATCTTAGGTGTAGTAATTCGAAGAACCAAAAATGTTGTTAATTATACTTTTACGCATGATTCGATTACCTAATATGCTTGTCCAGATTCACTTGGTTTAGTTTGGTGCAAATGAGATGCCTAGACGTTTATCGAATTAAAAATTGTGCATTGCTTTAAACATTGAAATCGAGATATCATACTTTTCATTATGATACTAAGACATGCATCGTAAAGAGAGAATAATGTATTTGAACTCAACTCTGCCAGTCGGGTTGGTTTGCCTAAGCGTGGTATAACTTATCAATATGTGATGTGAACTTATGCTTCTGCAAATTGAAGCTTTATTTTTTCCATTTAATAATCTTTTAGATGTAATGTATACTTGATAGATCTTAGTGTAAGTTTTAGTTGGGCCCCTCCCCTCTCGGGGCCCGGGGCGGTCGCCTCTTTTGCCCAGCCTATGGGCCGGCCCTGGGTGTTGACCAATGCGTTCGTGTTTCTGATCCGTGCAATAGTTGCAAGCTCCCGTGGTTGAGCACTTGAACTAACACGTCTCCATCTAATATTCCAAGGGGTGACCCGAGAGCAGAAGGCCCACGGCAGCACTGCCTCCCTCTCCCTGTGATCTCTCAGTACTGACATGTCCCCTCTCTTCTACATAAAATTCATGGCAAGCAGGAGTGCCTGTTCGTTAAAGATAGACTATTTTAGACAGTATATTTTCTTTGCTCGCATCAGAGCTCATAACGAGAAGGTTCCTAATTGAAATAGGGCGGGATTTCATCATACGTGCTTATGATTTCTTCTCTGACTGTCAAGTGTCAACTATAGGGGTTCTCTCTTTTGTGCGAACAGGCGTGGACGAGTGCATGCATGGGTGCGCTGGGGAGGCCAGCGCAGGCATGGGCGGCGGAGGTAGTAAGCCTACCAGGCCACAGCAACAACTACTTGGACGTACGGGGATTTCTCTTTTGGGGAGAAGCCCAGCGATTATTTTGGGGTTGATCTCCATGTACTATTAACCAGCCCCAACTTTTTTGAGTGATTAACTAGCCCCTAATTAATTATCTAACTAGGGGGGTGTACCGTACATAGCAACTACTGCGTTCTGTTGTATATTCTTTTGTTATCCAAGCTTGGTAGATTGCCTGTTAGATGCTTCACCAAATGCCTCGACTGCCTAACAAATTTCTTCCGAAGTAAGATTACTCCCTTCCCTGAAATCATTATTCTGAATCATATGTAACTACTTAGCCATGTTTTATTTTTCATCTCTCATTTTGCGAGTCGAACTACTCTTATTCACTATCTGAACATTGATCCTTTTTTTAGGGGATATGAACATTGATCCTACTGTGAATTTCCGCAGCAACGCGCGGGTACTTATCTAGTTAATTACAGTGCTGCTGCCTCTGCCATGAGACAAGAATCGTGTAGGCGCCGTTTCAGAGGTCGGCGAACCAGTCGTCCTCGTCCTCCTCGTTGAGGTATTGGCGGTAGCGGTCGAGGTCCTCGTCGGCGAGGCTGTAGCGGCGGCGCCAGTACTCGAGCCTCCCTCCGCCTCCTGCATGTTGCTCATCACCCTCTGGTATGCCGCGTTGATCCGCTCGAAGCCCACGGTGTCGCTGTTTTCTTGGCGCACGACGTCCGGGTGGTACTGCAGTGCGAGGCGGTGGAAGGCCTTCTTGGCCTCGCCCCTGGTGGCGCCCGGCGCCAGCCGCAGCGTCCGGTAGTGGTCCTCCTCCAGACCCACGCCCGGGGCCGCCGCCGGCCTCTTTTCCCGCGTCGCCCCGCACCTCACCGCCGCTGACGGCGACGCCCTACGCCGCCGCCCCACCGCCGGCCACGCCGAAGACGACGGCACGCGCAGGCTCAGCACCACTCCTCCTCCGGCGGCAACCGCCATGGGTGTGGCTCTGGGAGCTCGGATCTGGAATTCTGGATGCGTTTGTTGTGCTGACCGCGTGGTGGAGCTGGAATGGTTGATGGCTGGAATGGATGAGGCTGCCGCGTGGTGGCGCGTGGAATTTATAGGGAGGAGGAGGCGGTTGCGGTTGGTTCGGGCTCGCCGGAAGGAGCGGCACGCTTGGGCAGGCTCGCCGTTGTTTCTCACGTTGCCATTGCTCGCACGTTTCGGTACAGACAAAAACTCGACGATACGGAGAGAGGGGACACCGCTCCGTTGCCGCAAGCGTACTATTCCTTCCTTCTGGAAAAAAGAAGAAGCTTTCACGTTATGTAAAAAATGTGTTCTACAATTTCAGCACTCAACAATTGACCGGGTACTCTTTTATTTTTTTGCAAAAGACAGGGTACATATTGCAAACCAGATAAGTAGATACCTTGTTCCCCCTCAGAATCTGATATACCTGTTTCTGGTTTATATACTATACTGCTCCGTCCAATACTATAATACGTTTTTGCAAGCTGTTTTAGTTTGCAAACAACATCCTATATTATGGACGGAGGAAGTACTTTTATAGTAAAAAGTTGTGAAAAAACTGGAAAATACATAATAGAATTTTTTTAATATTGGCACACATGCTCGTGCGTTTATAAAAATTGCACTCTCTAACTAACCATGGCTCAAGCACCACGCACGTTCACGTTCTCCATTTTAACACATCAACCCACCCGTGTGGCACCATATGAGTAGTACAATTCCTCACGTATGCCGAGTGACATCCTTTCATATGGTTGAGATTGCACCCTGAGTCCTTGCAAAAAAAAAAGATATTACGCCCTGAGAGAGAAATTATTTTCATGTCCCCAGCCCAATAAATTGACTTAAAACAGCGCCTTAATACTGAAGAATACAAGATAATGCATTGAATAAACACTGATTCAAATCTTTAATTTTGTGATCGAACATGACATCAATTGCATGTAGATTTAATATGTAGGTAAGAACCATGCATTGCAATGGATACAGAATATATAAATATGTTTTTACGAACTTGAAGAATAATTTACCACTCAAACAACACGGCCAGTACAAAAGATTAAAGAACATTTATCATGCCCATATAGAAAGTTGTCGACCATCCGATCAGTATTACAACAAAAACTAACAAATACTAAATCCAAGATATGTTCGGTAGCATCCAAGATCTGAATTACGACAAAGCATTTGAAAGAAAACATTGGTACAATAATAAACATAAGAGCTTATAAGCTAAACTTTGAGTTCGTAATGATGTAACATCAAGTTCGGATAACTAAAAGGCACAATATGCTGAGACACGGGAGAAACATACACCGTCAGTTCACCAATGGAAATGAGGTGATTCTCACCGCTAATGGCAGGCTCAGACAATCCCCTTCGACCTGCACGACACTGGTCAGCCTCGTATAAAACACTCAACCTGGTACAAAAGATCGCAAAATTGAAAATTGTTTGTGCTTTTATTGTAAAAGATTTTTTTCCCATCATACTCAACACACTCGCCCTCTATCTCTCGAAATCTCACAAAAGCTCCAAATTTCTTACTCCCTCCATCCCAAAATTCTTGTCTTAGATTTGTCTAAATATGGATGTATCTAATCATGTTTTAGTGTTAGATACATCTGTATCTAGACAAATACGGAGGGAGTATTTCTCAACATTTTAGATTTATCAAGTAAAGGTTGAGAGGTGAAAACGCACATTCCCCATCCGTTTTCTTTACAAAACATTGACTTTAAATTGATTGTTGTGTCTTGGAATTCCCTGAACGCAGCCCTATTATAATTGTTCAATGTTTTTGATATAGCTTAGCACTCTTAGAACGCAGCCCTATTATGGTACTTCCATTTAGGTGATGTACTCCCACCTATCGTGATTGTACCATTTATTATGTGGTATATGGTAAGATATAAATAGGGAGACTCGGGCCGCGTTCCCCTAGGGTGACTCGGGCGGCCAGAAACCTAGCCGCCGGCGCCGCAAACTCCCTCCTCCTCTCCCTCCGCCGCCACCGGAAGACGCCGCCGGGCTAAGCCCGGGGGCCGACGGCGGTGGCGGGGGATCTCCTTTCTCGCGCGTCTCCGGGGTGAGGCGGACCCCAAGGCATGTGGTGGCGCGACCGATCTGGGATCCGCGGCGCGGCGGATGGCTGCAGGCGGCGGGAGGCCGGCCCGTCCTCGGACGGCGACGGATTGGTGTGGCGGAGGCCAGGGCTGCGGGCGCTGCGGATGGCCCTTCGGGCGGCGGCTTGGCTGCGGTTGGCGGCCGGCTTGGCTGCGGTGGCGTGCATGCTGCCTTCAGATCGGCGACGGCGGTGTGGAGGGCCTGATGGTCTCGTCGGCGGCACCTTCGATCATATTTGTTCTGACCGGTGCAGCCGGCAGTGGTGGTCATCTCTTTCGTCAGAGGTGGTCGGCTTGAGGCTGGGTGTTCGGATCTCGGGATCCGTTATCTGGCACCAGCTGCGAGTTGAGGAGACGTAGTTGCCGGTGAAAACCGAGCCGGCGGCGGGCGATGGCGGCGTTCCACGTCGTTACCTTGATGAATGCATCGTCATGTGACTACCGTCGACCCACTCGTATTGCTCCGGGGGAAACCCTAGGATCTGGTGTTCCAGACCAGACGATGGCAGCACTGCGGTGTCGTTTCTCTCTTGGCAGCATCGTTTTGTGGAGCAGCGCTGGAAGTCAGAGGGAGGAGGTGGAGCGGCTTCGTCTTGCACGGAGCTTCGGTAGAGATGTCAAGTCATGCCTGACCGACAGGTGCTACGCTTGGTCATGCCTGATCGGCAGGTGCTACGCACGACAGATCCTCCAAGGGCTTCAAGCTGTGTCGGCTGGTGGTACTTGGCAGCATGGCGTTGACGTGTATCAGTGGCGAGTGCGACGTGTTCAGCTGTTTGCGCGCAGGAAGGAGGTGCCGTTGGGCGCCGTGGTGGCGTCGACGATAGCTGGACCGAGTAAGGTTGATGCATCAGTACAGTTCTGAAGATGGAGCGGTGGCAGTTGGCGGCGGCGGCCTCTGAGAGCACGCCGGACCAGTGTGTGTCCCAGACCCGGCAAGTGACTAGGTTGGGGTCTCGGGTCTTAGATGTTAGGCTTGGCTGTGATGTCTGTTTGGTATTAGGCCCAGGCTATATGCGCCCCTTCATCAACTGGATAGGTGTAACGATAGTTTGTTGCTTAGACGGTGGCTTTAATCTTATGGTTGTATGACTTTGTAACGTCACATGAGAATAATTAATAAAGTGACCGTATGCATCGTCCAAATGCAAAGGCCGGGGGTCATCTTCCTTTTCTAAAAAAAGATATAAATAGGGGAGTCCTACGCGTGTGCAGGGCGATAGGTTGATTAGATCGTCTGCCTTGGCAACTGTCGGATGCTGCTCGAAATAGTCATCTGGTCTCCTCCACAAAAGCCCAGCGAACTGTAACAAGCTCAAATGTTCAATGTTGCGTTCATTCATATGCAACAACGGCAGTGGCGGTGCGAGCATCTAGATGTTGTGATGTCACGAGGATGTGGTGTAGTCAATTTTCTCAACTTGCTTGATCAGCAGTGGTATACACGTACATGAGGTTCTCCTGTTCGCCAAATTCACCTGTAATCACTAAACTACCCAGCTACAAATTCCCACGAACAACGCGGGGTATCATTTCTAGTATAGTACTACCTCTTTAACATAATACTATCTCTATATAAAAATATAAGATGTTTTGGTAATCTAAAGTAACCTGTCAAAATGTCTTATATTTGGGTAAGGACCTCTCTCGTGTGACCGCGTCGCCCCCGCGAGCGACCGGCCGCGCCCCTGGTGCCTCCTCCCCGAACCTCCTTCTTTCCTCCCTCCCCACCGCCGTCATTGGCGTCCGGCACCGAGCCTGGCCCGGGCGGCGGCCTCTGGCCTTTCCCCTCTCGGTGTCACGCTGACGCGGGGCGGCACCGGCGCTGCAGGGTGCTCCTAGGCGGCGGGCCCTTCGTCCTGTTGGCGGGCAATTTGCTGGGCGGCGGCGCTGCCGTTGGCAGCAGGGTGGCGCGGCGGCGCGATTTGGCGACGCCCGCTCAACCCAGATCTGGGCCATATCTAGGTCTGGGTGGGCCGGCGGTAGGGAGGGTCGAAGTTGTGGCTTCTGGGAGGCGGGGGAGTGGCGGTGGGTGAGTGGGTGCTAGTGGTTGGCATCAACCTACTGCAACGTGGCCGGTGGGGCTTTGCAGGCCTGTTTTGGGCCTGGCCGGGCCGGGGTGGCCTGGTATGCCCTGCTGCCGCGTCTGGACGGTGACTGCGACGGTGTCGGAGGCATGGGCCTCCCGTACACCGACGGTGGAGGTGGTTCCCTCCCGCGCGGCTTCGGTGTTGCTGCTCCTATCGCCTGGTGCTTCTTTCTTCGTCCACTTGGGCTCGTGGTGGTGATCGCAGTGAGGTGGCGTGGGTGGCGCCTAGACCACGGTGGCACATACTGGTGGGCGGCGGGTTGGCCAGTTGGCTCCGGCCCGGTTGGGCAGTGGGGTTTGAAGTACAGGAGCAATCTTTGCCGGTTCTTCCGGCTTTAATGCGGTGACACCTGCGGGTGTCGTCATTCCTTCCTGTGTAACTAATGGCGATGCAAGGTAAACCAGAGACCAATACATCACATCTAGCAGTCGAGTTCGTTTTACGAATGAATGCTTGCGTGGGTCATGGAGTGATGCCTGCACAGAAACTTTCTGATTGCTGGGACATTTTTTTTAAGCAAGAGCGGTAGAACCCGCAAACTTGCGAGGTGGGTGATGGTTTAGTACAGAAACTTGCAAAAGGTGATTCCACCACCCCTAAACTTGCAAAGCGGGGGCTGATTTAATCCACAGCCAATTAAGAGTTGACAATTGGCGCTGTTGGTCATGGCCCACCCGCTCGCCTGGTAATTTTGTGAAAAAAAAACCTTTACCTTTCTGAAAATCATGCACGGTGCATGTGTCATTGAAGTACACCGATTCATTGAGTGAAAATTGCATCAATCTGATAAATAATTAGTTAGTCAATATATTTGCTTTGATGTAAATAGTACTTTCTGGAGGTTTTAGTGCAGACCAAGCAGATCAGCAGATTGGATGCGCGTGATCACCGGACAAAGCTGATGTTGAAGTGACTTTCACAAGTCAGATGGTGTTCTTCAAGGAGAGTCGTGAGTACTTATGTTGAGAGGGAGCTTGTGAGTTTGATTGTCTCTTTTTGCTGTTTTTATAGAAAGGAGGCGCTTGCCCGGCCTTAAAATAAGGCACTTACAAATGTTGCAAGTCTGATACTAAGTACAGTAGCAAATAAAAGAGATACATGCCCGAAGGCGGGTCCGAGCAACGCAGCGCCGAAAGGCTATCGAGGTAGCTAGGGGCGGACTTGTGCCGGTGGTGTCCCCTGTGTCGGTCGTCGCATCTGAGTCTGAAGTGCAATCACGCCGGATTGAGTCCTAAAGCAAGTTAGCTTACAAACACTAGAAGCAGCCCAAGGGAATCGTGTATGGAGAGTTTTGTGCTAGTTGTGCACGTATGGATCAAGTTTTTCTTATATCATTTATTTTATATCGCAAGTATGGATCAAGTTACTCCATGAAGCTAGCTTAGTGGGTAGAACATTATGTAGTGAAGGGCAGGTGTTGCGTTCGAATCTCAGCATAGCATCAAGTTTTTAGTTGGTCGATGGAGCCGTGTACGGGTATTTTGAGCAGGCCTATCAATATGTCTTTTACCTCAGGATCGAAAAAACATTAAAGACCCATGACGAACGAAAAATCAGCCGAGTCCTACCATAAATGAAAAAAGTGGAGAAACAATCCACCTTTTAATATGGGAACGTTTATAAACGGCGCGCCGGCCGAACCGTTCCGTCGGACGCCTCGGCACGCACTGCAGCTCGCGGGCCCATGCGCCACTCGTCCTGCCCAAACGCGTCAAGTGGCTGGGGATCACGTGGCCCACTCCACACCACACCTTATCTCTTTCGTCTCCCACCATACCTTATCTCTTTCATCTTTCTTCTCCCTCCCGTAGCATCCACTCTTTCTCCATTGCCTTTTCTCTTTCTTTCTCCCGCAACGAACCACTCCGCGAGCTGCCGGTGACGCACGAGGGGCGACGAGTTATGCTACAAGGGGGTGCCGGTGCTGCACTCCAGCCACCTCACGGCGAGCCTTCTCTTTTCCCCCACCGCTGCCACACCCCCACGCGGGAGGTCGACAAGCATGACGAGGCAGCCGCCGCCATGGATGTTGTGCTGCAAATGGCAGCGAGATGCTACAATCATTCGCGAGAAATGCTACATCCGATGGCAGGGGATGCTACAACCGGCATTTTTTTTGTTGGAACCAACCCTCTGAGTTTTTGCTGAATCTTTTGTTTGCTGGAAGCGACATTTTTATTTGCTGGAACCGGCTAATTGTTTTGTTTCAACAGACAATTGAGCTTTCGTTTGCTGAGATTTTTTGTTGGAACCGGCATTAATTTTTGCTACTACCGGTGAGGGATTTTGATACATCCAGTATGGCGAGGCTACGACCTTGACGGCGGCGACTCTTTTTTTTTTGCTACAACCGTTGTTGTTTTTAGCTACCACGGCGATGTTTTTTGCTACATTCATTCATTGTCGTTTACTGGTGGCCGTTGTTCGTGCAATCCTATGCTTCCAACACAAAAATGGTGCTGCAACCGTAGTCTTGTTTTGCTACTACCAGCACAGTGTTTTGCTACATCCATCAAGCAGAAGATGCGACCTGGCGACGGCGGCGACGGAGTTTTTGCTGCAACCGTAATTGGTTGTTGCTACTACGGGCGAACTTTTTTGCTTTCATCCATCAAGGAGCTGCGACCTTGCGACGGCAGGGATGACGTTTTTGCTGCAACCGTTGTCAGGAAGTTTTTTGCTACATCCGTTCAATGGCGTGATTGGCTGGTGGGATCATCGACGCAATTCCATTCAGCGAGCATCAACGGCTAGGGGCAGCGGCGGAGCTACAACCGGAGCCGATGAGAGCTGCAACCACAGGTGCAACTGTCGCATGGGTCGAGGCAGCAACAAGGAGGACCGGCGAGGGTGGGAACCAACGACGAGGACGGCCGGCGAGGGTGCGGATCGGCGACGAGGAAGGCCACCGGAGGGGAGATAAGGCACCGGAGGGGAGCTGCGCGAGACGGCAGAGATGCGGGGATCTGCACGAGCGTGAGATGCGCGAGGAGGAAGAAGATCTGGGACGAATCATTTTTTTCCCGCTAGATTGAACGGCTAGAATAAATGGCATCATGCGGCTAGGGTGCGACCGGCCCAAACTTTGGGCCGGTGCGTCGGCGCAGATTACTCACCTTTTAATATTAGGTATAGATATAGAATTGCTTAGGCCTGCTTGTTGAGATCGTACATTTTCCCCGCAAAAAAAGAGATGGTGTTATTTTTCTTTTGTAAAACAGATCGTCCCTTATCTTCGCTGTATGGACACGAGGCTGTATGAACACAGAACGATATTATACATGCCAATTTTACTTTTAGTCACAACCATTATAATTATATTCATCGAAATATATTATCACCAGCTTATGCTGATATTAATCAACTCTTATTGCGCCATACAGAACATTATGTCTATGATGGAAAAGGAGAAGGCAAAGGAGGAAGGGATGTCGTCGCCACTTGACTGTCTTCTGAAGAAGAGGATTTTTTACACGCTGTCTTGCATTCATCCAAAGCTGTGTAGCAGTGCTCATCTACAAGACAGCAGAAGCAAATAACTGCAGTGGTGCAAGGACTGAAACGCTTGCATAGCCCGGCAGGTAGATTGATCTTCTCGCTATGAGTCTTGGCCATGGTACCGCCTATGTAAATAACAAACGTATAATTGTTATGCAATTATTCTCAACAGATTAGTCAAGACACAAAAAAGTAAGTCTTCGGTAGCTATAGTACATACTTCTTAGAAAAGCGAAATAACTATTTCTTTTGCGAAAGAGAGAAGCAGAAGAACAACACATTCATAACCGGTGGACTAAATTCATGAAGAGTTGTAAAGAGAAATATCAGCCGGTGTGCTTACATTGAGCAATAGTAGCAGAACATACGAGTAGTGCAAGCATGCACATCGTGTACTTGTCCATCCTCGCATACATCAATACGCAGGAACCCAGTTTTGGTTCTCGATGAGAAATATTTGTTCGACTATATTTTGCTGGCAATCAACATATGACTCGTATAAATAGGAGATCTCTACTCCTAAAGATAGAGGGAGTTCGTACGTCGTTCATCGGTACTCAGTCATTAATACAAACAGATTTCATCAGTTCTTGGTCATTAATGCAAACAAATTTCGTCGGTACTCAATCATTAATGCAAACAAAGTTCATCGGTACTCAGTCATTAATGCAAACAGATTTCATCAGTACTCAGTCATTAATACAAACATAATTTGGAAATGAAGCACCAAAATCAATTTGAAAATCAAGCCATTACCTACATCTAAGTAGGGATTTTTTTCACGCCAAATCAATTGTAAAATTGAGCCATTAATGTGATCCATTAATTAGTTAGGGACTTAATTGAAATGCAAATAATTAATAGTAGGAAGTTATTTCAATCGTATCTCTATTCCTAAACGGGCAGTACGTAGGTCAGTCGCTCGTTCATTACACCTCCCACTGGTTTTTGTTCCACCTCACACTGATTTTTTCAACAAAGGAACAACCCCACCGATCTTTTTAAGCGAACCCCAGCTTTGATTGGGGTTTTTCTCTTCTAAGATTGTTTTCGCTCCGTTCCTATTTCTTTTCATCTATTCTTCCCGATCCATCATATAAAAAAACACATTTCGATCCATTCCCAATTCATTTTTTCCTTCCAAACCCAACGCCCATCCGATCTAGATCTACATGAGGGGTTTCTCCTGTCCCTTCTGCAAGCCATGGAAGCGAGAAGGAGGGATAGCAAAGGCGAGCACGGTGGCCTCTGGGCCATCACGTGGGAAAATGAAAGGAGGTGGCACGATCTTTTAGCGCACCGCGGCTGCTGCTTGTGTCATGGTTTCCCTTCCTACATCCCTACCTCCAACTCGATATCTGGCTGCCGTGACACCACAGATGGCCAAATCTGGGTACACGGCATCACAGAGGACGCCACGCGCCCGCTCCTTGCATCGTCTTGTACATGGCTATTACTAGCCGGCGGTGGAGCTGACCGCCTAACCCACAACAATATCCCCGTGGCCTTCGGCGCCTTTGGGGAGGTCGTGGGGGTCACCGCACAACAGTGCATGGGTTATCGCCCAATTCCGTGATGGCCACGCTCCATGGAGCTATGGAGAAGAAGAACACGAGAGGCCTGAACTTATGTATTTATCAATCAACATTTGAATGTTTTCGAATTCAACAACGTTCAGATTTCCCAACCAATGAACAGATGACACCCATTTATCCCAAAACCCCCCACCGGCCACCGTATATTTTCTTATTTCGAGAAAACGGGTCGGGCAAAACCCTGACCCGGTTTCAACTAAAGCGGCACCACCACAAAACCTCGCCGGACCACCACTAAAAACTGGCCACAAAACTCCCTGGATCCACAGCTAACAATCGCCGTCAACTTGCTACCTACGGAAAAGGCAAGCTTCTTGGGAAATCTCCAACCCCTCCTACATAACAGTAGAGATCTCACCTAACACACACCACAAAGAAAGACACAAATGAGGCCGACGGCCATGGAAGAAGGGTGGGGGAGAAGAACGAAGAGCGGATCAAAACCAGATCAGGCAGGCAGCCATGGGAGAGAGGGGTGAACATGGAGAGGAAGGTGTACCTGGAGACGAGCAAGAAGGAAGAACAGCAGCCAGACAATTGGGGAAATCCCAGCAAAATTAACGGGTCAGGAACAAATTCTACTGCTACGCCTAGTACTTGAATTCTTCGCCCGCGTCACATCTCTTACAGGGAATGTCTACAAAATAAATGCGTCAAAGAAACTAGATACATGTTAAGAAACAAACAATAGACAAAAACTAAATATTCTAAAAACAATTCATCACTAGCAGTAGACAGAACTTGGATAGTTGTATAAGTTACACTTCAAGAACACATTGTGCCTGAATGAGACTGGAAAGAACAATAGCACACCAAGAATTACAATGCAAAATGATAGTTTGTATAAATGACACCGTGACATTGATAGTTGTAAAAATTACACTAAAACTGGCTAAGAAAATGCACTGCAATTGACCAAGAATTACAGTGCAAACTGCATATAAATTACTCCATAGAAATTTCAATGTATCAATGTAAGAATGCAACAACTTACACTGGAAAAAACCTACTGTATTTACACTGTTAAAATACAACTGCTAGTTGTACTATTACTGACATTTCTTTTCCAAAATTGCAGATTGGGAGCATGACGAGAACAATAAGTCTGGATGACATCCCTAGACCTAGGACACATGACATCCCTATAACCAACAACATAATCAACAAGCACAAGAAAAAGAAAAAAAAGAAACAAACTTGATTAACATAAAACTTGAAAAGAGCTTTGTCAAAGGATCCTTCATCACCAGAAAATTCCTGAAGAAAAAAAAAAGACAACACAGCCAAAATAAATAAAACTGATAACATAATCTGAAAAAAAATAACTAAAAAAATAAGACAGAAATAACTACCATATACATCAGATACGGTCCATCTTCTGCAAAGTCATTAGGCACGAATGGTTCACGAACAGAATCTGCACTCTCGAAAGATGATACTAACGGAACGTCCTGGTGAGAGACTTTCCGAAGCTTACCCATTAAACTAAAACCTATAAATTACAGAGCTAAAAGCATGAATATTACACTGAAATTAAGGCAAAAATTACATTGTAAATACATATGATAAGCAAGGCGGTTACACGGTAAAACTAGGGGTACAGTGTAAAAATTGGGAAGAAAGACTACAATGAAAATTAGCATGAGAGAGTAATACAAAAATTAAAAAAGGCAAAATTCAGGAATTACATAACTAAACCAAGATAAATACACTGCAAAAATGTGAGAAAATACACTGTAAATACATATATAAACCACCATAATTCTAGGGGAAATTACACTGGAATCAGGGCCCATATAAAATGTCAGGAACTACATAGCTGAAACATTAAAATTACACAGTAACTCGCATAAATTACACCGAACTAAGGGACAAATACACAGAAACTATAGGATGAATTACACAGTAATTATTGGGCGAATTACACAGCAATTATAGAGTGAATTATGCTGAAGCTACAGGACGAATTACACAATAATTATAGAGTGAACATGACACAGTAATTCTAGAGTGATTTACACTGAAACTGCAGGATGAATTACACAGTAATTCTAGAGTGAATTACACAGTAAAACTACGACATGAATTACACAGTAATTCTATAGTGAATTACACTGAAACTATAGGACGATATACACAGAAATTCTATAGTGAATTACACAGTAATTCTATAGTAAATTACACTGAAACTACATGATGAATTACACAGTAAAAATCAGGCAAAATACACAGTAAATACTAGTAATTCTAGAGTGAAAAAACACTGAAACTATGGGCACAGTAAATATAGTGCAATTTGCATAGTGTATTACACTAGAACTATGGGGATTACACAGTAAGTCTGAGACAAAATACTCAGTAATTCTAGTGTATATGACACTGAAACTATGGGGATACATAACAACAGTCAGCAGAAGCAAAATATATAAAACCTGCGTTAGATACACAGTTCCCAGGGCATTAAAAGAATGAGAAGCTTAAAGGGATTACATTGCAAAAGCACATAAAAATCACACCAAGGCTAGTACAGGGCTACACCACAGAATGACACATCAAAAACCAGAGCACTGACACTCTGGGTAGCTAGGAAGAACCTAACAACAACTAAACCTACAGTAACAGGGATTTATGCACTCACAGGCCAAAGGGGGCGTGCGGCAAAGGGCAAAGGAGGAACCTAACTACATCTATAAACATCTAGAAACTGTAGAACCAACACGCCCAGAGGAGGAAACACCCATCTACCAGCGAACAAATAGACCACCTACCAACACAAATCACAAACCACAAAAACTCCCGCCTCAAAACCTATGATTGATCCATACATCTATCTGAATCACAAAACTAACCACACATGATCCTACCACGAGCAGACGAGGAACAAAAATGGCGGACACCACGAAGCAGACAAGGAACGATGGCGGACAGCGCGAAGCAGAACGAACCATAAAACTACAAGCACACCTACCATGAATATACAACAACATGGCCTGGGATCACAACACACACCTAACACGAACCCTAACTAAATCACATCAGCAACTGACCCCAGATTTGGAAGCTACACACCGAGAAATGAACAAAAATCACGCAGTCGAGAGAGAAATTGAGAGACCAACCAACAGCGGGAGGCGAGAATTGAAGAGAAATGAGAGAGAAATCAAGCTCCACAGGTGGGGGATCACGGAATCGACATGAACAGGAAGGAATCACATCCACTGCTCGAGCGCCTGTTCCTCTATCTACCTCGCTCAAATGAAAGGGGGAGGGGCGCGGAGCGGTAACAGGCTGGGACAAAAAAACGGACCCGACAGAAAAAAAACAAGCCCGAAATCAGACAGCCAAGCGCCAATCTCCATGCAACAGCGGGCGGCCAACGATTTGAATGTTGGCGAATTGAATAACAGTCGACTCTAAAATAGCAAATTCGAATGTTGACGAATTGAATAACAGTCGACTCTAAAATAGCAAATCCGTATGTATACACAGAGAGAGAGAACACGTAAACGCAGGTTCGTCCACTACCCTAACTACGTCAGGAGCTAATTACACTGATGAAATACAAGCAAACACAGTACGTTCGGGACTAGGTGTGTTAGTTACAGTCAAGCTAGGGAGCAGCGCTGGTGGGTTACTTAGAGGGTGTTTGGATCCAATAAACTTATTTTAGTCTGATTAAAAATAATTTTTTTAAGATGCTAAAGTTCCAAGCACCCTTGACTAAAGAGGGGCTAAAACTAGTCTTGAGACTAAAATGTTTTAGTCAGGGATACCCCTACTAAAATATGGAGTAGTCCTCTTTCTCTTCATTTAACTCCTCTCCTTTAACATAGGCGAGTTCTGGATTGGAGGGTTTGAAGGATAATAAATGCTCATTAACTTGATTTTAGTCTCTTTAGTATTTGGATCCAAACATGGGTGAGGCTAGCAAGTTTTAGTCCCACTACTTTTAGTCATGAGACAAACGTATCCAAGCACCCTCTAAAATTTTTTAGTCAAGGGTACCCCTACTAAAATGTGAATTAGTCATCCCCCTCCTCATTTAACTCCTCTTCTTTAACACATGCGAGTTCTGGATTGGAGGGTTTGGAGGATAATAAATACTCATTAACTTGATTTTAGTCTCTTTAGTATTTGGATCCAAACATGGGTGAGGCTAGCAAGTTTTAGTACCACTATTTTTAGTCATGGGATTAAAACGTATCCAAGCACCCTCTTACCCCTCACGACCCCAAATGTGGTGGTGGTTATCTGGCTAGGGAGCACATGGAGCGGCGGCTCTAGCAAGTGAGTGCCGATCGAAATAACCTTTGAGCATATTTACGCTGATTTTCATGATTGCTCTTCTGACATACAACAATGCTCATCGCACTTTGACCAAACAACTACATGTTCATGTTCCAGATTTATTTTTGTATGGTCGAACCCTCTTCTGTGAATTACTTAATTTCATGTTCCAGATTGTGGGGCTAATTACTAATATGGTTAGGTCCCATGTCATATACAGCGCTATACATAAAGGAGGGCATCCCTGCATCTATTTGATCGTCGTATCGCTTAGGATAACAGTGCCCTCCGAAATTCACTCCAAATCCAATCGGGAGTGCGCTCGACATTGACGTGAAGGCCTGTCCTTGCTCCGGCAAGGTACCGGAGTGATCTACTACGCTGCGGCGAGGTGCCGGAGTGATCTACTACGCTGCTGCAGTTTGTCATCGGACTCCATTTCCTCCACCAAGATGGCCTCTCCAAACGGAGGTATAAACACAATATTATCCACTATTTTTCACATCAAATCAAGTAGTGTTCATGTGTATTAGATAAGATCCAATTAGCAGTTGCATAACCTAAGCAATTAGTCTAACATTTATTACTCCCTCCGTGTAGTGAAGTCAAAAACACTCTTATATTATGGGACGGGGGAGTATCATGGAAGCATATCAAGGAAATAGTATAGGAGCTCATGAGTAGCTTATGTATCAGGCCAGACAAAGTAAGGAATTAACATACTGTAGGCAGAAATCAACTTTTAGAGAACACCAGCAAACACAACAGATATGCTCCCAAAATCCCACGGCCATGTAGGTTACACGGCATTGGAAACATTGAGCCACATGAAAAATAATAGCAAGCTTTTTCAAGCATAGATAAACCATAAACCACATTGGTTCAGACATATTCAATCAACCAGGCCAATCCTAGCATGCGATTTATAGTGGTCGACGGCCAAGCCACGCTAGCACATTACTACCCAATTACAGTCAGAAGCATCCATATATGCTGCTCTTACATGCTCCATGGGAGCGGCACCTGCCATTCATAGTGTCTGCTCCAGAGTCCATGGTTTACGTATATATACACAAACTAGAGCCATGGTGCCATTGCAAATTCAACAACTCCATAGTCCATATTAACAATATAGAGTACTGGCCTTATACTAATTCTGCAGATTAGGCCGGTTCCCCTGCTTTCGCCTTGCATCAGCCCCCTCTCTGTCACAACGAAAGAACGATGGTTAGTTAGCATTTCCAACAGGGGGCCTTCATCATAACAATTTTCCACAGGGCAATCTTCAACTCCTGTCAGTGTCATAAAAGTTTTGCTTTCACCGTTTAATCTGTGTTATGATACGTTTGTGTTCATAACCAAGGAAGTGTGAATCCTGGGGTATCTTAATTTGATCAAAAGCATGAGAGCAGTAACAACAGTATGAACTTACTGGCTACTAATAGAAGTTTGGCTACTAATAAATACCCAGTTTAAGATAGCAAAGGAAGACCGGATAACAAAAACGGCACCTGTTAAGTGGCTTCACTTACAGCCCGTCTACTTGGCCGGGACCTGCACCCGCTGCTGTCGACGTGCAACATATTCCTCATAGTCCGAGTCACTCTCGGACTCAGAGATCCATCCGTAGCAGGGGGGCCTTTTGCGCTTAGTTCCTGTAGCTAACGGATCTGGCGACGCAGCTCTGGGAGAAGGTGGGTCGATGAGCAGGGGGGCCTTTTCCGCTTCCTCCGTCTGCTCAACTGCTACCACAGCCTCAGATGGTGGTACAACCATCGCAATGGGAACGAACTCTTCTGACGGTTCCTCCTTTATTGCTACTTCTTGCTGCTGCATTACCAACCAAAGCCCCACGTAAGAATTGGACAGTATGCATAAGCTTTATTGCTGGAGGGAAGAAGTAACCACAACTAGACATTCTTGACAAGGTCTTGTTTTAGAGGTAAATCTAATTTTTCATAAGTAACAGCAGTTTGTGCACCATAAATGTTTCCTTATTGCAGAAGTACTGATGGCCAACATGTTGAAGTTGTATTACAAAACCAACTGAGAAAATACTACATAGTGCAATGCTAACATGTACAATGCCAATTCATCAGTCAACTATGTCAGCTCAAAGGAATGATGGAAGACATCAACCAGACCACTTCTTTCAGATGGCATTGTTGTCAGTTTTATGAATAAACAAGCTTTTAGGTGAAAACAGACACAAGAAAGTAAATGGAGAGGGAGCTTACCGGAGCCTCCTCCTCCACCTCCTCCTGCTGCGGCTCCTGCAAATACTTCATAAATTATCATTCATGTACTAGGACCAACCTTTTTCTCGAACTAAATGCCTTAAAGCGAACAAGATGAGGAATTAGTACATATGACATGTATTATTGAGCAAGTTTCTTTTTTGGCATGGGATGACAGTTACCAATTAAAGAAACACTGCCTTGAATATATTAGTCTGTAGGTAGCAGAGTGGTATAAATTGGTACCAATGGCACACACAGCAATTAACATGGACACAAGAGAGTATGTGGAGAGCGCCCTCACCAGATGAGCTTCCTCCCCCTCATCGTCACCATCATCATCCTCATTCTGCTGCTGCTGCAACTTCTCCTGCTCCTCCAACTCAAAGAGCGCTTCTTGCACTACGGAGTAACAACTGTCCTCCAGCAACGGCCACCCATCCTTCCCATACACATCCTAAACAGACGAGGCCGAATTAATCAGGACCATGGTTTTCAATTTCAATGAAATTTTGGAAATTTATTAATTTCAGCAAGTACTGAAATATAGCATTTTTGTTAAATTATTTCAACAATTTCGGCCTCCAAAGTCATTTCCCGCCAGGGCCACCTTTGGCGGCAAAAAATCAGGCCAAAGCCCAAAACTAGCTCCCCCAAGGCCCGTGAATGCTAATATGTCTCTCCGGTGCCCTCACATCTGTACATAAAACGCCAAATCCTGGAAAATCCCCTTTCATGCCGGCGGCGCCGACACTGGAGGCTCGGGCTCCAATTGCTACTTGATGCGAAATCTGACACTGTCAGAAATAGAATCCTTTTGATTCTTTGGCAGTCCTGGCACCTGAGAAACAATGTTATACATGGTGATGGAAAGGACACAGTTTCGAGTCCTGTGCATTTCTTAGTCAGGTACGAGGAGGACGTAAATGATTCGCTGTACAGTGATGTGACTGAGAAAGATAAATGTCACTGGTCTCTGTATCCCCATAGGTCCAGCAATCCGACAGCGCCTGCTAGCGATCATTGGTCTGCACCAGCGAAAGGGATGGTTAAACTAAACACAGATGCATCTTACATTCCAAAGACAGGGGAAAGCTGGATTGGTGCAGTTGCTAGAGACCACTGTGGCCAAGTCTTTGTTGCAGTGTGCCAGAAATTAAACAAATGCTCCTCTGTAGAAGAAGCAGAAGCGGAGGCGGCATTAATTGGTCTGAAGGAATTGGCAAACTGTACAGGGGGGTGGTCACTTTGGAAATCCACTGCACTACTGTCGGCAAGGAACTGCACTATAAAGGAAAGAACCGAGCGAAGTGTTTCTCTCTGGTGGCAGACATTAATCAAGCCTCTGCCTTCGCTACTCACTGCGTCATAGTGTTTACAAGAACATGCAATGCTCTTGCACAAGAATTGGCGGCCACGGCGAGAAGTGTCGGAGACCAAATCATAGTAGCAACTGTCCCTGAATATCGATGCTAGCTGAATGTAATCACACCATTGAGTAACTATAACTCGTGGTCCTAAAAAAATGATTGTCATATACTTACATTACCTATGATGAAACATCTAAGATGGTTTGTGCAGAGATGTCTTGTGATTCTTTGGCACTTTTGTGTATTTACCTATGCCATTGATTAGCTTGTGTTTTTTGTTGTTTTCTATGGTCAATTGTTATTCTGATCACATTCCAAGCCTTTGCGGTGTTGTATGCTAGCATGTGGTTTATGCCGATGATGCATATTATTGTGGAGCACAATGCGTATGTTGTTCATGCAAGACGTTAATTTATTCTTTGTGATAAATTAACTTGCTGTCTTTTGTAAAATGTGAAATTCGTGCAATGGCTCTATTGACGATGTGATGAAAATGCATGGTATATTTCACTGGGGATATTACTGATACCTGGAGCCATGCTTCGAATTATGGAAGGCAAGGATTTTCATGTCACTATTGTGGTCTGAAGAGGCGGGGTGGAGGCTCAACCCGCCTAAAGGGACATCTAGGTGGGTTGGGAGGATCAGTGGTTGCCTGCTATAATGTGCTCTCCGAGGTACAAGCTGCAATGAGGAAGGATTGGCTGGTTTACAAACAGAAAAGGTCAAAGGTACAAGCCGGCAAACTAAGATTGGAACTTGAGCGTCTATAGGAAATGGGTGGAAGTCCAATAATTGATCTTGATCCTGCTAGTGATGAAGAGGACCATGTAAGGTTGGAAAGGGAGAAATCAATATGGGTACTCCCTCCGTTCACTTTTGTAAGTCATTTCAGACAGCTCAAAATGGGCTGTTTTGTACATTGTCTGAAATATCTTGAAGGTCTTATAAAAGTGAACAGAGGGAGTAGTAGATTTGAGGTCGGGTCCAGGAGTGGCAGCAGCAACGGCGAGTCTAGTGTCTAGTCCTACAACTCCTGCCACTGGAAAGATAACTCAATATCTTCAGCGTAAGAGCTCTCTTAGTCCTGCAGATGGTAGTACTAGGACTCCTGCTAGTGGAAAGAAAACCAAGGGATGCCAGCCAAGGATTGACTTCTCAAATCAAAAGCTAAATGCAGCAAAACTTGGTCAAGCTTGGGCCAAATGGTTCCACACTAATGATATTCCTGGACGGAAAATCAATTGTGCTTCATTTCGAGCAGCGCTGATGTTGAGACAAGAGCTACATGCAGTAAAGCACTTGCCTACAGCATATGAAGTTGATGGGATATATTTGGATGCCAACTATATGGAAATGAGGGTTCTCGTTGAGAACATGAAGCAAGATTGGGATTGTTTTGGTGTGACTATCATGAGCGACTCATGGACAGGACCTACTGGCATGAGCATCATCAACTTCATGGTCTATTGCAATGGGGCCATGTTCTTTCACAAGACTGTCAATGCAACTGGTCGAATCCAGAATTCAGGTAATGAAAATGCTTCGTGTTGCAGTCATATTTATGCTCTATTCCTTGTCATGCAATATTTAACATCAGTGTTCATGCAGAATTCATATTCAAGGAAATCAAGAAGTTCGTTGTCGATGAAATTGGTCAGAAGGTGGTTGTCCAAATTGTCGCGGACAATGGTTTGAACCACAAAAAGGCATGCAAAGATCTCGTCAAAGAGCACCCTGAGATATATTGGCAGCCTTGTGCAGCTCATACAATCAACCTTATGTTAAAGGACATTGGTAAATATTATGAGGTTGCCTGAGTTCTCAAAAGTGCGAAAAAGATTAGTAGCTTCTTCTACAATCACAACCGGCTGCATTCTGATATGGGAGACAAGATTGGTGGAGAGTTGATCCATCCTAATACCACCCAACTGTTTTATTTCCCTGCAAAGGATACATGATAAGAAAGACAAGTTTCGGCAATGGATGGTGTCAGATGAATGGGAAAATAGTGACTGGAAAACTGAGGAAGAATTTGACTATATAGAAGCATGTCTGACAAGTAGTGAATGGTGGAACGACCTCAAGAGGGTCCTAGATACAGTGCAGCCACATATAGTCTACTACGGTATGCTGATCAACAGAAGGATGTGACCGTTTCTGGTCTTAAAGCAAGGATGATGACCGCTGTTCAGGAATTGACAGCTCAACTCGGCAAGGATACATATGAATTTGAAAATTACATGAGTAAGGTGGGCCCGAGGATTCAGCATAAGTACGGCGACACGTTGATGCTTTGCAGGTACCCCCTTTGTGCTGAAACTCTTAGTTGACAAATATGTAGCTCTTGTCCTTCATTTATCATGTAGCTCCTATTCCAATATGTACCTTTTGCATTTGTAGCTGCTGTCCTTGATCCTGAATCACACTATTCATTTGCATTTGACAAAGATCCAGCCTATATCGATAAGCTCCTAGATGTAATAGCAAAGATGGCGGCTACACCACAGTCTGGAGCAAAGGCTATGGATGAACTTGTGTTTTATAATGCCAATAAAGGAAAGTTCGGCGGAGTGATGGCACAGCTCGTAGCATCTAGCCCAGGTAAGTGAGCTACAGAATTTAGGGGAGTTGGAATGTGGTATCTTCTCTTTTGCTGACTTATGGTGTTTCTATCTTGCAACCACTTGGTGGTCTCAATATGGTGGAGAAGTGCCCATGCTGCTGAAGTATGCGATGTGCATTGTGTCTCATTGTGTGTCATCGACTGGGCGTGAGTGCAATTGGAGTACTTTCGCGTTAATCCATAGCAAAGTGAGAAATATGCAAAGTTACATTAAGCTGACAAAGCTGGTGTACACACATTCCAACCTGCAGCCCCGCCTTCAGCAAAATGAGACTTATCGAGAAGATACGGAGGTCGATCCATGTGCTCTCATGATGAATCTTACTCAATACGATGAACAAACCCAATCATGGATTGGATGAACAACTCGAGGAGTGAATCGAACCACTTCTAGATGAGGGAGCTCATCTCAGCTTATTCGTGATATAGTTCGCGATGTGCGCTCAAAGAGGAAGATGGTCAAGGTTTCAAGTCTTGCAAGGAGGAAAAGGGTGAAGAAAGGGAAGATGGCTGATCTGGATGAAAAGGGGGAAGCTTCAGAAAGTGACGATGATGAGGAAGAAGACGGGGAAAGTGGTGCTGAAGAAGATTTCGATGATGAAGAGGAGGAAATAGTTGAGATGCCTTCACCTGAAAGACGCATTCAAGGGGTTGAACCAGGAGAAGTGGCTGACTGAAGAAGCGAGGGAGACCCGGAAGTCAAAACGATCAGCTGGGTAGGACATAGATAGTACTTGTCTACTATTAGCAATGGTCAGTTCTTCTGCTGAAGTTATGTGCTAAATTACAAAGCTTCAGTTTACAATTTGATTGGTTTAAACCTGATTCTAGCTTTACTTCTATTTTATTAATGGCATCTGTGTAGTGTAGATGACTTGCTGAACGTGCTAAATATGCGGATACGTGCCTCTGCCACCGTTCTATATTACTAATTCCACATGTACATAATTACTGAAAGGTGGCCTTGTCTTTCAGCGAACTAACTTACTGAAATCTGATGTAACCACAACAGCTGTCACTACCTATCAAATAAATGTTAAATTGGCATGTTCTGGAAAATCCTCTCATGCATCCTTGGACTATTTTGTGTTTTTTGACGTCTCTAACTTTTGTGCAGATATTCCTCGAGGTGTGAGAACAACATTGCTGCGACAAAACCAAGTCCAAGATGAACAGAGCAGAGAGGTACTACTCATTTGCGCTGATCCACCAACTTGCCTAGCATTGTTGAGATTGGTGATGGGCAAGTTCCATGGATTTCCAGAAAAAAAGAACTTGTACACAATTGTATTTCCAGTAACCTTGCATATGTTAGCTTGCTGAGATGGAAAATGTATGTTCACTTGTTCGTCCGTTGAAATTAAACCAGTAGGAAATAATACTGCAGCAGCATTCTTGACAACCAATTTTGAGGAAGGGGGATTGGGTCTGGGGAACCAAACGAGAATGTGGAGAGGGGATCTGGCCTGGGGTGGGGATTAGGTGACATGCAGGGGATCAATCCAATCCAATCCCTGGGTGGTTCAGTTCCGTTAGGGGAAGCAGACAAGGCCGAGATAATCGCAAGAATCGGCGTCGACTCCCGAATCGGCTGACAAAATTAACCGCGGGAAAAAAGGCGCCGCCTCTGCTCCGCAACATTCGCGCACGAGCGTCGATCTTTGAGAGGATTCTGCCGGCCGTCGAACCCAAAAGACGGCCCTTTCTCGCGTTCGTCTCCGTTTCTCTCGGCGGCGAAGCGGGTAAATGGGGAGGGGAGGGGGGGCGCAGACCTTGAGGAGCTTGTTGACGACGCGGCGGACGTCGGCTTTGCGGTATCCCATCTCGGCGAAGTGGTCGATCGCGGCGTCCATCCGCTTCTCCCCGGCCCTCGGCCGCCGCCGGGGCATTGCTCGGCCCCGATTGAGGGGACGGACGGAGGCCGCGCCGCTCGTGCGGGGGAGGGAGGGGAGGGAGCGGCGGCCGCCGGAGCTCGCGGGCTAGGGCTTTTGGCGAGCTTGATTGGGGAGCTGGAGCTGAGCAGAGTGACGGCGTTTGGGCCCGTGACCGTGAAGTCAGGTGCGGCGCATTTCTACTCCCTCGTCGGTGCTGCACAGCCGCCCTCTCCCAAGCTCGTTCTTTTTTTTTTCTTGATTATTGATGGTCTCTTGCTAGTTAGTCGCAATTAAGAAGTGCGAAAATAATCAGATCTATTATAAAAATTGGCCGGAAGTACGAAGTGTCTCAAACATAATAATAAGAATTGCATCAAGATTTTGAAGAACAAGTTGTCGACGTGCCGCTGTCACTTTTTCTATACCGGAGCTGGCTTGACTTTGTTAATAAAAGCCAGAAAGTCTTCATGCACGTGCCACTAAGGACCAGTGCCCTGGAGTCGTAGTCGTCGCTGTTCAATTCTTGAAAAGATTCGAGGCACCTGACAACAAATCTCGCCACACGATGAGAAACCCTAACCTCACCGCCCCAAGAAGCGGCATGATTCTACGTCGGAGCTCAGTCATATATGTCCAGATGGACGAACTTGAGGAGGATCGAAGTCCGGAAGACAAACTCGAATAAAAAGCACCGCACCTGTGATTACTAAAATACCCCAACCTAAACTACTAACTAAAGCGGAGGCACCGGAGTTCCCCTCCCCATCCCCAGTGCCAAAACGACAGGCAGAGAAGAGGTGAATACATGGGTTTGCTAGCGAAACCTGAAGGGGAGAGTTTGCCATGGTACATCGTTGTACCTCACAGAGACGCCTCATCGCGCTGCATCGCAACGCCTCATGCCTCGACCTCACTCAAAAGGAACAACGTTAGGGTATCTCAAAAGGATCCTTCATTTTTTTTCCGACCTTAGAATTAAATAGAGTAACCTTATCCTTTAATGCCAAGCTAACAAAATGATCTCCCACCTTAGAATTAATCAACCTTTACTTATTTCCATCAATTCCCAGCAATAGACCACCAGATCTGTCAGAGGGATCCAAAAGCTTCGAAATAAAGTTTCTATGGCTAGAAAAATTTTCAAGCCAATTTTTGTTAAAGTCACTAATCATGGTTTTAGTCAAACCAACGAACTGGACCCCAAAGTGAAAAATTATTCATCTAAGGAACCTTTGTTTTTCAGAGGGTCCCAACCCCCTACAATTCCAACTGATTTTTGACATATAAAATTATACATTTTAGGGGGCCTATCAATTTTTTAGCCAGCTGAACCCTAGAAGGGGGGGGGGGGGCTTGGGGATTTCGCCTCCTGATTTAATTAGCTTAGCTTGTTCCAAGCTATTCCCTCTATCCCATAATATAAGAGTATTTTGACGCATATAAATAAGGGGTTTTAGACGCGATATACTAACGGAATGTACTCATGCGACAACACTCTTCGCTAGACCCTTATGACACGATATACCAAGGGGAAATGACCGATAAAGCATAAATCCCTTAGACTCGATATACTAATGGTTAATGAAAACAAAGATAGATAATGTACTCATGCGACAAACACCGTCTTCGTTCGACACGGTATACCAATGGGAAATGAGTCAAAAATGTTTGTTATTTTATAAAATTACATCACCCTAGCTAGACATACGTCTGCTCTCACATCCATGTTAAGGACAATATAACCGCACCTAAGACGATTGGTCCACAAGAGGATCGAGCCGACGCACGCCATGCGGGTGATTCGGGGGCCGCTCGATCTAGGAGAACGGGGGATGCGGGCGATGAAAGTCGACACCTCATCTGCTGAAGGAGTTCATCGCCGTTTTCAATTTCATCGATTGGCCATTAATGAAATTGAAAACGGGGGCAAATAGTGGAGTTCAGTTACTGGTTAGCATCTTACATACTCCCATAATCTACGTATGTCCTAGCCCCTGCTCTTTGCCCTTTCTTCCTTCTGCAAAAGCTTCCCATCGGCTATGGCTCTCCATTGGGTTGCTGCCATCTCCCGTCCCCTCTGCTCCTCAGCCTCTCATCCATCCTAGCTACCAGCACTACCGCTCTACATCTTACTTGGCGCAAAAAGTTGCTCTGTTGGGGATCCGATTTGAGGTGCTAATGTCACTCCAATCTAAGTTTAGACAGGTGGTGTTCATCGTAGTTTTGGTCGATTGAGTTGAGAAAATCATGAAGGTTGGATCTCATCAAGTAGTTGACCTTTGATCCAATCCAATCTGTCAGACCAGTAGAGGAAAAACATCCAATGATACTGGTCTACGCCGGGTAAAGCGAGGCTCAACTGTCGTTAGTTCTGTGGACGGTGGTAACATCCACCTTGCTCCCTATGGGCAAAGTCCGTAGGTTTTCAACCTCTCCACCTCCGCTACGCCTTCTTCTCCTTTTAAAAGCATCTTCAGCCGCGCTCTCAGAAAGACTTTTTTAGACGATTTTTTCATGCTGGCACCGAAAAAATGGCTCAGTCGCATCCCCAGGAGCCCGATTTTCGCCGGCCTGAACTGAAATCAGCGCCAGCGGATCCAGACCGAACCCGGCGCGCTGGGGGCGTCCGAGGGCGCCGGGGTGAGCGGTTTTGGCGCGAAAGAGTCGCGGGCCAGCCGCGTCAGCGACACCGCGCCTCGTCTTCCCCCAACGCCTCGGTTTCCCGCGGGGAATCAATGGCAAGGTTGCCGCCGGTCAACCTTGCTATTGATTGCTCACGAGCGGCGCGCCGATGCCTCCCCTCCCTAGCACGCGTACACACGGGTGCGGCGCGGCTATATAAGCCGGTGGCCTCGCTCGCCTCTGGCCACACCAGCCCCGCCCTAGCCGCCGAGCTCTACCTCTCCCGAGCGCCGCCGCCGAGCCCTCCCTCTCCCTCTCCTGTGAGCCGCCGCCGAGCCCTCCCTCTCCCTCCCCCTCTTTCGATGGCCGAGCGTTTCCCCAGAGACGAGGCGGCGGCCAACGGCTTCGGTCGCCGCACGCTCTAGGAATGGGCACGCCAGGACTCCCTGAAGATGGCGAGGAAGCGCCAATGCGTCGCCGGGGCCGCGACGAAGGAGGAGTCGTCGTCATCGTCGACAGCGACGACGACGACGCGCCGCCGCCGCCACCAGTCCGCCATGGCGACGCCGGGCAGAGGTCCAGCAGGGACGCCCGCGTCAAGGAGGAGAAGGCCGACGATGACGACGGCGACTACTCGGCGTTCAGCCAATTTCTTTTTTAGATTAGTTTATATATTTTGCTATGTAATGAAAATCCGCGAACATGTCTAATATATGTCCAAGTTTGCCGAAATTTAGTCGTGTTTAGCCGAACTTCGCCAAAATTTGCTATATATTTTTCTTTTTTGAACGCGCCTGGGGCCGGCGGCTGGGGACCAACTCACCGCCAGGCCGATTTTTTGCGCCGACTCACCCCCAGGCGGCGATTTTAGGCGCCCCCTGGGGGCCAACGGCTGGAGATGCTCTAAGGTTTGATTTGTGAGGATATGATTTTGTTTCTTTATCCCCTTTCCAAGGGTTGGTAATTGAGTTCCTTTGGATTAACAGGAAGTCACGTCGAATGAACCTGTTTCTTCTCAAGGCAACTCATACCGACATGATTACAAAAACTGGTTGAGGTTTTCCTATCCCTAGCAAATATTCATATTTTAATTGCTAACAAAAATAATAGTAAAAAATTAACTTTCATCTTCACCTCATGTACCTCCCTGCATGATATAAATTTCTACTATTCCATATATTTTATAAAATCCTATCCTTAGTGCCAAAATTGACGGGCCTCGCAATGCACGCCATCATGATCTAGTTTAACCGTATGGATCAAAGGTTTTGCGCGTCATAGGCATTAGCCATTGATTGATGTGAACTCAGATGGATGGCGGGAATTATTACTAATTGACATGAATCATCAGTGAGTGACAACTATAGTTAACACATCATGGCTAATCAATATGGATATAGTGCAAAGATCTGAATCCATTTCAGCTGTAAGCATCCACTTGTCAGTGCCACTATCACTGAAAACGAAAGAGGCGTCCCCTTGTTCGAAATCCAAGTAGAAAGAGGCGTTAATCGTGAGCCACAATTTAGATCAATTCCTGCTATGTTTTATTGTATTGATGACAAGGAAATTGAAAATGTTCCAATTACACTTGTTTGAACCCTGAATTTCTTTCTACGTCTCTAGCTCGCCTCCACAATAAAACAGGGGAGAGAAGCAGAGAGCGACGTTTCACAAATTATTTACAGCGCTGCTGCCTCTTCCATGGCAGGAATTACACGCGGCCCTTGAGATTTCAGAAGTCGGAGAACCAGTCGTCCTCGTCGTCGTCGTTGAGGTAGCGGCGGTAGCGGTCGAGGTCCTCGTCGGCGAGGCCGTAGCGGCGGCGCCAGTACTCGAGCGTCGCCTCCGCCTCTTGCATGTTGCGCATAACCGTCTGGTACGCCGCGTTGATCCGCTCGAAGTCGATGCTGTTTTCTTGGCGCGCGACGTCCGGGTGGTACTGCAGCGCGAGGCGGTGGAAGGCCTTCTTAACCTCTCCCCTGGATGCCCCCGGCGCCAGCCTCAGCGTGCGGTAGTGGTCCTCCTCCAGCACCCCGTACGGGGCCGCCGCCGGCCACCTATCCCGCGTCGCCCCGCACCTCACCGCCGGCGACGACGACACCCTACGCAGCCGCCCCGCCGCCGGCGACGCCGAGGCCGACGGGCCGCGCAGGCTCATCACCACTCCTCCTCCGGCGACAGCCATGGATGTGCTGTGCTGTGCGCGCACGCGCGGCAAGAAACGGAATCGACCGCAAGGTCGATCGACGGGGATGAGCCGCGACGGAGCAGTGGGAGGCTGGGAGATTTCGGATCCGGATGTGTTGTTCCCTCGGTTGACCGCGTGGTGGAGCTGGAATGGTTTGTGGCTGCAAACTTGGAATGGATGAGGCTGCCGCGTGGTGGCGCGCGGGGTTATATATATAGGGAGGAGGGAGGAGGGAGGAGGAGGCGGTTACGGTTGCGGGTGGTTCCGGCTCGCCGGAAGGAGCGGCACGTTTGGGCCACGGTTGGCTGGCTCGCCGGTGTTTCCCACGTTGCCATTGATCGCACGTTTCGGTGCAGACAAAAAACTCGGCGACAGGGAGAGAGAGGGACACCGCGGCGTCCATATCCGTTCCGTTGCCGCACGCCGCGTGCCTACTATTCCTTCCACCCGTCCCCCGTTTTGACTGGATTTTCATAGCAGAGGAGCTGTTTTTGCTCTTCTGGGAGAAACGAGAAACATTTCACGTGGAGCAAAAGACGTGTTCTTCATTTTTCAGCACTCGACATTCTTTTTCAAAAGAAAAAGTGGATTCTATTCCTCTGGAATAGTATTATAGTCTGCCGATACAAATTATAAAGTGTCGTACGACACGGCGCAACCAACAAGCGATGCTACCTTCAAAACTGTAGAATATGAAGTATAGGATCTACAAACACAATGCATTGATCGGTGCACCAGGCACGTATATATGAGCACAGAGAGGGGCCACAACCTCGGCTATACAAAGGAAACAGGAGGTGGGCTCAATACACAATATACACGTACACACTATACTCAACACCCCCCCCCCCCCCCCCCCCCCCGCAGTCAAAGCAGTGCCAGTGACGCAGAGACTGAAACGAAACTCCTCAAAGATGGTAGTCAGCAGGCCCTTCGTCATCACATTGGCGAACTATTCTGCAGCCGGAGCATGAACGACCCGAATACGTCCAAGGGCCACTTGCTCGCGCACAAAGTGAATGTCCAGCTCAATGTGCTTAGTCCGACGATGATGAACGGGGTTGACGGAGAGGTACACCGCAGAGACGTTGTCGCAGTAGACAACCGTAGCCTGGGAGATATCGTGATGCAGCTCCTGAAGTAACTGTCGTAGCCAGGTGCACTCGGTAATAGAGTTAGCCACAGCTCGGTACTCAGCCTCCGCGCTGGAGCGCAATACTGTGGGTTGTCGCTTGGACGACCACGAGACGAGTGAAGGACCTAGGTAAACGCAGTAGCCGGAGGTGGACCGACGAGTGTCGGGGCAGGCAACCCAGTCTGCGTCGGAGTAGGCCACCATCTCTAGAGAAGCGGACGCCGTGAGGTTGAGCCCAAGAGTCATCGTGCCGCGAATGTAACGGAGGATCCGCTTCACGAGAGTCCAATGGGAGTCACGAGGGGCGTGCATGTGGAGACACACCTGCTGAACTGCATACTATAGATCCGGTTGGGTGAGAGTCAGATACTGAAGAGCACCGACAATGGACCGGTAGAAGGGAGCATCCGACGCTGGCGAGCCCTCAAGAGCAGAAACCTTGGCCTTCGTGTCAACAGGAGTAGCAACAGGGTGGCAGTTGAGCATGCCAGCACGCTCAAGGAGCTCGTGCGCATACTTCTGCTGATGAAGAAAGTAGCCATCCGGTCGCCGAAGGACCTCAATGCCAAGAAAATAATGTAGAGCACCCAAGTCCTTGATGGCGAACTCATCACGCAGCTGGAGAGTAATCTGCTGAAGAAAAGCTGCGGAGGAGGCCGTCAGGATGATGTCGTCGATGTAGAGGAGCAAATATGCAGTCGTGTCACCATGGCGATAGACAAATAGTGAGGCGTCCGAGTGAGTGACGCTGAAGCCCAGTGTCTGAAGAAACCCGGCGATCCACTGGTACCAAGCGCGAGGTGCTTGCTTGAGCCCGTATAGAGACCGGGACAGCAAACACACATGACCAGAAAGAGATGCGTCGACGAAACCGGTGGGCTGCTCACAATAAACCTGCTCCTCAAGATGGCCATGGAGGAAGTCGTTGGAGACATCCATCTGATGAACTGGCCAGCCTCGGGACACCGCAAGCTGGAGGACGGTCCGGATCGTGCCCGGTTTGACAACCGGTGCAAACGTCTCAGTGAAGTCAACTCCAGCGCGATGTCGAAAACCACGAACCACCCAGCGAGCCTTGTAGCGCTCAAGTGTACCATCCGAGCGGGTCTTGTGGCGAAAGAACCACTTGCCGCTGATGACATTGGCGCGAAGAGGCCGGGGAACCAGTGTCCAGGTGCGGTTCCGCTGGAGAGCATCGAACTCTTCCTGCATCGCAGCAAGCCAGTGAGGATCACGAAGGGCTATGCGAGCGGACGCATGAATAGGGGACGGCTCCGCGATGGAGGCAACGAGGAGGTACTCGTCGCTCAAGTACCGCAGACTCGGACGGTTAACACCAGCTCGGGCCTGTGTGACGGGGCGAGATGGCAGCGCCGGGACGTCCGACGAGGCGGGCGGCGAGACAGCCGGCGAGGCACCCGGCGTGGCAGCCGATGACGGGGCCGGCGACGGGGCAGCCCCCGAGGTGGCCGGTGAAGATACCGGCAACGCGGCGTCTGATACGTCTCCAATGTATCTATAATTTTTGATTGCTCCATGCTATATTATCTACTGTTTTGGACTCTATTGGGCTTTATTTTCCATTTTTATATTATTTTTGAGACTAACCTATTAACCGGAGGCCCAGCCTAGAATTGTTGTTTTTTTGCCTATTTCAGTATTTCGGAGAAACAGAATACCAAACAGAGTCCAAACAGAATAAAACCTTCGGGAACGTGATTTTCTCACCGAACATGATTCAGGAGACTTGGACCCTACTCCAAGGAGTCAAAGAGGCGGTCACGAGGGTGGGGGGCGCGCCCCCTACCTCGTGGGCCCCTCGGTGCTCCACCGACATACTCCTTCCTCCTATATATACCTACGTACCCCCAAACGATCAGAACAGGAGCTAAAAACCTAATTCCACTGCCGCAACTTTCTGTATCCACGAGATCCCATCTTGGGGCCTATTCCGGAGCTCCGCCGGAGAGGACCGTCATCACGGAGGGCTTCTACATCATCATAGGCTCTCCGATGAAGTGTGAGTAGTTTACCTCAGACCTTCGGGTCCATAGTTAGTACCTAGATGGCTTCTTCTCTCTTTTTGGATCTCAATACAAAGTTCTCCCCCTCTCTCGTGGAGATCTATTCGATGTAATCTTCTTTTTGCGGTGTGTTTGTTGAGACCGATGAATTGTAGGTTTATGATCGAGTCTATCTATGAATAATATTTGAATCTCCTTTGAATTCTTTTATGTATGATTGGTTATCTTTGCAAGTCTCTTCGAATTATCCGTTTGGTTTGGCCAACTGGATTGGTAGTTCTTGCCATGGGAGAAGTGCTTAGCTTTGGGTTCGATCTTGCGGTGTCCTTTTCCCAGTGACAGAAGGGGCAGCAAGGCACGTATTGTATCGTTGCCATCGAGGATAACAAGATGGGGTTTATTTCATATTGCATGAATTTATCTCTCTACATCATGTCATGTTGCTTAAAGCGTTACTTTGTTTTTAACTTAATACTCTAGATGCATGCTGGATAGCGGTCGGTGAGTGCAGTAATAGTAGTAGATGAAGAATCGTTTCGGTCTACTTGTCACGGACGTGATGCCTATATACATGATCATTCCTAGATATTCTCATAACTATGCTCAATTCTGTCAATTGCTCAACAGTAATTTGTTCACCCACCGTAGAATACTTATGCTCTTGAGAGAAGCCACTAGTGAAACCTATGGTCCCCGGGTCTATTCTCATCATATTAATCTCCATCACTTTAATCTTGCTTTGCTTTTTTACTTTGCCTTTTAATTTTCACTTTGCATCTCTATATCAAAAATACCAAAAATATTATATCTATCAGATCTCACTCTCGTAAGTGACCGTGAAGGGATTGACAACCCCTAATCGTGTTGGTTGCGAGTAGCTATCGTTTTGTGCAGGTACGAGGGAGTTGAGCGTGGCCTCCTACTGGATGGATACCTTGGTTCTCAAAAACTGAGGGAATTACTTATGCTACTCTGCTGCATCATCCCTTCCTCTTCGGGAAAATCCAACGCAAGCTCAAGAGGTAGCAAGAAGGATTTCTGGCGCCGTTGCCGGGGAGTCTACGCAAAAGTCAACATACCAAGTACCCATCACAATCCCTATCTCTCGCATTACATTATTTGCCATTTGCCTCTCGTTTTCCTCTCCCCAACTTCACCCTTGTCGTTTTATTCACCCCCTCTCTCTCTATCCTCTCTCTCTTTTTCTGTTTGTCTCTTTTCCCTCGCCATGTCAGAACCAAAAAGAGTTGGGGGTTCTCTCCCAAGTTCTAGTGCTTTAGACAATCCTGGTATCTTATCTAAACTCATAAATCGGAATGCTATGGAGCAACTTGCCGGAGTTATCAATGAGAACCTTAGTAATTTTGATGAAGATGATTCTGGAATTTTTTGTTATTTACTTGATGAATCTTTGAAAGATGCTTGGGATAGGCTGCTAAGGATCCGGGCTAGCTATATACCCCAATATCAAATTGAGGTTTACTTAACAAGCTTTTATGTTGGGCTACCCGCTTCGTTCAAACAAGTTTTAGATTCTATTTTCGAGGGGGGTTTTCTTGAAGGGGACCCCATAGATACCTATGAGAGGATGAAAACTATATTTGGGCACCCCATTAATGAGAAAGCTGAAATCACATCTCTCTTACTTTCTTACCAAAACGAATCTATTAAAGAGATAAAAGATAGCCTAGATGCCAATTTCCGCAACATTCTTAATCTTTCTTCTACCATTAATGGACATGTACTTGTCAAAATAGAAAGATTAATTCCATAGACAACAAGTTTGCTCTCTTTTTCTCTAAAACCAAAGATGGCAATACCTAGATCTATCCTCGCTTTTATGCCTAGCTAGGGGTGTTAAACAATAGCGCTTGTTGGGAGGCAACCCAATTTTATTTTTATTCCTTTATTTTTGCTCCTGTTTAGTAATAAATAATTTATTTAGCCTCTATTTTGGTTGAGTTTTTTGTGTTTAATTAGTGTTTGTGCCAAGTAGAACCGTTGGGAAGACTTGGGAAAGTTTTGTTGAACTTGCTGTAAAAAACAGAAACTTTAGCGCTCACGGGAACTGCTGTCATTTTTTTTGAAGAGTGCTATTTAGTTAATTATTTTTGAAGATGATTAATAGATAAATTTCTCACGTGCAGCAACTTATTTTATAATTTTTGGGGTTCCAGATCTTGCGCTAGCTATAGATTACTACAGACTGATCTGTTTTTGACAGATTCTGTTTTTCGTGTGTTGTTTGCTTATTTTGATGAATCTATGGCTAGTAAAATAGTTTATAATCCATAGGGAAGTTGGAATACAGTAGGTTTAACACCAATATAAATAAAGAATGAGTTCATTACAGTACCTTGAAGTGGTTTTTTGTTTTCTTTCGCTAACGGAGCTCACGAGTTTTCTACTTTAAGTTTTGTGTTGTGAAGTTTTCAAGTTTTGGGTGAATTATTTTGATGGATTATGGAACAAGGAGTGGCAAGAGCCTAAGCTTGGGGATGCCCATGGCACCCCCAAGATAATCCAAGGACACCAAAAAGTCAAAGCTTGGGGATGCCCCGGAAGGCATCCCCTCTTTCGTCCACTTCCATCGGTAATTTACTTGGAGCTATATTTTTATTCACCAACATGATATATGTTTTACTTGGAGCGTCTTGTATTATTTGTGTCTTTGTGTTTTAGTATGCCACAATCATCCTTGCTGTACACACCTTTTGAGAAAGCCATACATGAATTAAAATTTGATAGAATACTCCATGTGCTTCACTTATATCTTTTGAGCGTTATAGTTTTGCTCTATGTGCATCACTTATATCTTTTGAGCTATGTAGTTTTGCTCTATGTGCTCCACTTAGATCTTTTAGAGCACGGTGGTGGATTCGTTTTAAAGAAACTATTGATCTCTCATGCTTCACTTAAATTATTTTGAGAGTCTCTTAATAGCATGGTAATTTGCTTAATAATAATATGCTTGGTATTCAAGATTTGTGAAACTTTCTTTTGAGTGTGTTGAATACTAAGAAAAGATTGAAGCATGATAATTGTTTTGAGATATGGAGGTGATAATATTAAAGTCATGCTAGTTGAGTAGTTGTGAATTTAAAGAATACTTGTGTTAAAGTTTGTGATTCCCGTAGCATGCACGTATGGTGAACCGTTATGTGATGAAGTCGGAACATGATTTATTTATTGATTGTCTTCCTTATGAGTGGCGGTCGGGGATGAGCGATGGTCTTTTCCTACCAATCTATCCCCCTAGGAGCATGCGCGTAATACTTTGCTTTGATAACTTCTAGATTTTTGCAATAAGTATATGAGTTCTTTATGACTAATGTTGAGTCCATGGATTATACGCACTCTCACCCTTCCACCTTTGCTAGCCTCTCTAATACCGCGCACCTTTCGCCGATATCATACACCCACCATATACCTTCCTCAAAACAGCCACCATACCTACCTATTATGGCATTTCCATAGCCATTCCGAGATATATTGCCATGCAACTTTCCACCGTTCCGTTTATCATGACACATTCATCATTGTCATATTGCATATCCCGGTACACCGCCGGAGGCATTCATATAGAGTCATATTTTGTTCTAAGTATCGAGTTGTAATTGTTGAGTTGTAAGAAAAATAAAAGTGTGATGATCATCATTTTTAGAGCATTGTCCCAAGTGAGGAAAGAATGATGGAGACTATGATTCCTCCATAAGTCGGGATGAGACTCCGGACGAAAAATAAATAAAAGAGGCCAAAGAAGCCCAAATAAAAATAGAAAGAAAAGAGGCCATAAAAAAGGCCCAAATAAAAAAAGAGAGAAAAAGAGAGAACGGACAATGTTACTATCCTTTTACCACACTTGTGCTTCAAAGTAGCACCATGATCTTCATAGTAGAGAGTCTCTCATGTTATCACTTTCATATACTAGTGGGAATCTTTCATTATAGAACTTGGCTTGTATATTCCAATGATGGGCTTCCTCAAATTGCCCTAGGTCTTCATGAGCAAGCAAGTTGGATGCACACCCACTTAGTTTCTTTTTGAGCTTTCATATACTTATACCTCTAGTGCATCCGTTGCATGGCAATCCCTACTCACTCACATTGATATCTATTGATGGGCATCTTCATAGCCCGTTGATACGCCTAGTTGATGTGAGACTATCTTCTCCTTTTTGTCTTCTCCACAACCACCATTCTATTCCACCTATAGTGCTATATCCATGGCTCACGTTCATGTATTGCGTGAAGATTGAAAAAGTTTGAAAAAGTTGTTGGGTTTCGTAGTAATTTCAAAAAAATTCCTACGCACACGCAAGATCATGTGATGCATAGCAACAAGGGGAGAGTGTGATCTACATACCTAATAGATCGACAACGGAAGCGTTTGGTTGATGTAGTCGTACGTCTTCACGATTCGATCGATCAAGCACCGAAACTACGACACCTCCGAGTTCGAGCACACGTTCAGCTCGATGACGATCCCCGGACTCCGATCCAGCAAAGTGTCGGGGAAGAGTTCCGTCAGCACGATGGCGCGGTGACGATCTTGATGTACCACAGCAGCAGGGCTTCGCCTAAACTCCGCTACAGTATTATCGAGGACTATGGTGGCTGGGGGCACCGCACACGGCTAAGGAATAGATCACGTGGATCAACTTGTGTGTTTCTGGGGTGCCTCTGCCTCAGTATATAAAGGAGCCAAGGGGGAGGGGGGCCGCCGGCCAGGAGGAGGGCGCAGGAGGAGTCCTACTCCTACCGGGAGTAGGACTCCCCCCCCCAATCCTAGTTGGACTAGGATTCCCCGAGGGGGAAAGAGAGAGAGGGGGGCCGGCCACCTCTCCTAGTGAGGCGCGCGGCCACCTTGGGCTACCCCTTTCTCCTTTCCACTAAAGCCCATAAAGGCCCATATGGCTCCCGGGGGGTTCCGGTAACCTCCCGGTACTCCGGTAAAATCCCGATTTCACCCGGAACACTTCCGATGTCCAAACATAGGCTTCCAATATATCAATCTTTATGTCTCGACCATTTCGAGACTCCTCGTCATCTCCGTGATCACATCCGGGACTCCGAACAACCTTCGGTACATCAAAATGCATAAACTCAAAATTTAACTGTCATCGTAACCTTAAGCGTGCGGACCCTACGGGTTCGAGAACAATGTAGACATGACCGAGACACATCTCCGGTCAATAACCAATAGCGGGACCTGGATGCCCATATTGGCTCCTACATATTCTACGAAGATCTTTATCGGTCAGACCGCATAACAACATACGTTGTTCCCTTTGTCATCGGTATGTTACTTGCCCAAGATTCGATTGTCGGTATTCCAATACCTAGTTCAATCTCGTTACCGGCAAGTCTCTTTACTCGTTCTGTAATACATCATTCCGCAACTAACTCATTTAGTTGCAATGCTTGCAAGGCTTAAGTGATGTGCATTACCGAGAGGGCCCAGAGATACCTCTCCGACAATTCGGAGTGACAAAACCTAATCTCGAAATACGCCAACCCAACATGTACCTTTGGAGACACCTGTAGTACTCCTTTATAATCACCCAGTTACGTTGTGACGTTTGGTAGTACCCAAAGTGTTCCTCCGGTAAACGGGAGTTGCATAATCTCATAGTTATAGGAACATGTATAAGTCATGAAGAAAGCAATAGCAACATACTAAACGATCGGGTGCTAAGCTAATGGAATGGGTCATGTCAATCAGATCATTCTCTTAATGATGTGATCCCGCTAATCAAATAACAACTCTTTGTTCATGGTTAGGAAACATAACCATCTTTGATTAACGAGCTAGTCAAGTAGAGGCATACTAGTGACACTTTGTTTGTCTATGTATTCACACATGTATTATGTTTCCGATTAATACAATTCTAGCATGAATAATAAACATTTATCATGATTATAAGGAAATAAATAATAACTTTATTATTGCCTCTAGGGCATATTTCCTTCAGTCTCCCACTTGCACTAGAGTCAATAATCTAGATTACACCGTAATGATCCTAACACCCATGGAGCCTTGGTGCTGATCATGTTTTGCTCGTGGAAGAGGCTTAGTCAATGGGTCTGCAACATTCAGATCCGTATGTATCTTGCAAATCTCTATGTCTCCCACCTGGACTAGATCCCGGATGGAATTGAAGCGTCTCTTGATGTGCTTGGTTCTCTTGTGAAATCTGGATTCCTTTGCCAAGGCAATTGCACCAATATTGTCACAAAAGATTTTCATTGGACCCGATGCACTAGGTATGACACCTAGATCGGATATGAACTCCTTCATCCAGACTCCTTCGTTCGCTGCTTCCGAAGCAGCTATGTACTCCGCTTCACATGTAGATCCCGCTACGACGCTTTGTTTAGAACTGCACCAACTGACAGCTCCACCGTTTAATGTAAACACGTATCCGGTTTGCGATTTAGAATCGTCCGGATCAGTGTCAAAGCTTGCATCAACGTAACCATTTACGACGAGCTCTTTGTCACCTCCATATACGAGAAGCATATCCTTAGTCCTTTTCAGGTATTTCAGGATGTTTTTGACCGCTGTTCAGTGATCCACTCCTGGATTACTTTGGTACCTCCCTGCTAGACTTATAGCAAGGCACACATCAGGTCTGGTACACAACATTGCATACATGATAGATCCTATTGCTGATGCATAGGGAACATCTTTCATATTCTCTCTATCTTCTGTAGTGGTCAGGCATTGAGTCTTACTCAATTTCACACCTTGTAACACAGGCAAGAATCCTTTCTTTGCTTGATCCATTTTGAACTTCTTCAAAATTTTGTCAAGGTATGTTGTTTGTGAAAGTCCAATTAAGCGTCTTGATCTATCTCTATAGATCTTAATGCCTAATATGTAAGCAGCTTCACCGAGGTCTTTCATTGGAAAACTCTTATTCAAGTATCCCTTTATGCTATCCAGAAATTCTATATTATTTCCAATTAATAATATGTCATCCACATATAATATCAGAAATGCTACAGAGCTCCCACTCACTTTCTTGTAAATACAGGCTTCTCCAAAAGTCTGTATAAAACCAAATGCTTTGATTACACTATCAAAACATTTATTCCAACTCCGAGAGGCTTGCACCAGTCCATAAATGGATCGCTGGAGCTTGCACACTTTGTTAGCTCCCTTTGGATCGACAAAACCTTCTGGTTGCATCATATACAACTCTTCTTTCATAAATCCATTCAGGAATGCAGTTTTGACATCCATCTGCCAAATTTCATAATCATAAAATGCGGCAATTGCTAACATGATTCGGACAGACTTAAGCATCGCTACGGGTGAGAAGGTCTCATCGTAGTCAATCCCTTGAACTTGCCGAAAACCTTTTGCGACAAGTCGAGCTTTGTAGACAGTAATATTACCGTCAGCGTCAGTCTTCTTCTTGAAGATCCATTTATTCTCAATTGCTTGCCGATCATCGGGCAAGTCAACCAAAGTCCATACTTTGTTCTCATACATGGATCCCATCTCAGATTTCATGGCTTCAAGCCACTTTGCGGAATCTGGGCTCACCATTGCTTCTTCATAGTTCGTAGGTTCATCATGATCTAGCATCATGACTTCTAGAACGGGATTACCGTACCACTCTGGCGCGGATCTTACTCTGGTTGATCTACGAGGTTCAGTAGTATCTTGTTCTGAAGTTTCATGATCATTATCATTGACTTCCTCACTAACTGGTGTAGGTGTCACAGAAACAGTTTTATGTGATGTACTACTTTCCAATAAGGGAGCAAGTACAGTTACCTCGTCAAGTTCTACTTTCCTCCTACTCACTTCTTTCGAGAGAAACTCCTTCTCCAGAAAGTTTCCGAATATAGCAACAAAAGTCTTGCCTTCGGATCTGTGATAGAAGGTGTATCCAATAGTTTCCTTTGGATATCCTATGAAGACACATTTCTCCGATTTGGGTTCGAGCTTATCAGGTTGAAGCTTTTTCACATAAGCATCGCAGCCCCAAACTTTCAGAAACGACAACTTTGGTTTCTTGCTAAACCAGAGTTCATAAGGCGTCGTCTCAACAGATTTTGATGGTGCCCTATTTAACGTGAATGCGGCCGTCTCTAGAGCGTATCCCCAAAACGATAGCGGTAAATCAGTAAGAGACATCATAGATCGCACCATATCTAGTAAAGTACGATTACGACGTTCGGACACACCATTACGCTGAGGTGTTCCGGGTGACGTGAGTTGCGAAACTATTCCACAATTTTTCAAATGTACACCAAACTCGTAACTCAAATATTCTCCTCCACGATCAGATCGTAGAAACTTTACTTTCTTGTTACGATGATTTTCAACTTCACTCTGAAATTCCTTGAACTTTTCAAATGTTTTAGACTTATGTTTCATTAAGTAGATATACCCATATCTGCTTAAATCATCTGTGAAGGTGAGAAAATAACGATATCCGCCACGAGCCTCAATATTCATCGGACCACATACATCTGTATGTATGATTTCCAACAAATCTGTTGCTCTCTCCATAGTACCGGAGAACGGTGTTTTGGTCATCTTGCCCATGAGGCACGGTTCGCAAGTACCAAGTGATTCATAATCAAGTGGTTCCAAAAGTCCATCAGAATGGAGTTTCTTCATGCGCTTTACACCGATATGACCTAAACGGCAGTGCCACAAATAAGTTGCACTTTCATTATCAACTATGCATCTTTTGGCTTCAACATTATGAATATGTGTGTTACTACTATCAAGATTCAACAAGAATAGACCACTCTTCAAGGGTGCATGACCATAAAAGATATTACTCATATAAATAGAACAACCATTATTCTCTGATTTAAATGAATAACCGTCTCGCATCAAACAAGATCCAGATATAATGTTCATGCTTAACGCTGGCACCAAATAACAATTATTTAGGTCTAATACTAATCCCGAAGGTAGATGTAGAGGTAGCGTGCCGACTGCGATCACATTGACTTTGGAACCGTTTCCCACGTGCATCGTCACCTCGTCCTTAACCAATCTTCGCTTGATCCGTAGTCCCTATTTCGAGTTGCAAATATTAGCAACAGAACCAGTATCAAATACCCAGGTGCTACTGCGAGCATTAGTAAGGTACACATCAATAACATGTATATCACATATACCTTTGTTCACCTTGCCATCCTTCTTATCCGCCAAATACTTGGGGCAGTTCCGCTTCCAGTGACCAGTCTGCTTGCAATAGAAGCACCCAGTTTCAGGCTTAGGTCCAGGTTTGGGTTTCTTCTCTTGAGTAGCAACTTGCTTGCCGTTCTTTTTGAAGTTCCCCTTCTTCTTCCCTTTGCCCTTTTTCTTGAAACTAGTGGTCTTGTTGACCATCAACACTTGATGCTCCTTCTTGATTTCTACCTCTGCAGCTTTCAGCATCGCGAAGAGCTCGGGAATAGTCTTGTTCATCCCTTGCATATTATAGTTCATCACGAAGCTCTTGTAGCTTGGTGGCAGTGATTGGAGAATTCTGTCAATGACGCAATCATCTGGAAGATTAACTCCCAATTGAATCAAGTGATTATTATACCCAGACATTTTGAGTATATGCTCACTGACAGAACTGTTCTCCTCCATCTTGCAGCTATAGAACTTATTGGAGACTTCATATCTCTCAATCCGGGCATTTGCTTGAAATATTAACTTCAACTCCTGGAACATCTCATATGCTCCATGACGTTCAAAACGTCGTTGAAGTCCCGATTCTAAGCCGTAAAGCATGGCACACTGAACTATCGAGTAGTCATCAACACGTGACTGCCAGGCATTCACAATGTCTACAGTTGCTGGCACAGGTGGTACACCTAGCGGTGCTTCCAGGACGTAATTCTTTTGAGCAGCAATGAGGATAATTCTCAAGTTACGGACCCAGTCCGTTTAATTGCTACCATCATCTTTCAACTTTGCTTTCTCATGGAACAAATTAAAATTCAACGGAACAACAGCACGGGCCATCTATCTAACAATCAAACATAAACAAGCAAGATACTAATCAGGTACTAAGTTTCATGATAAATTTAAGTTCAGTTAATCAAATTAATTAAAGAACTCCCACTTAGATAGACATCCCTCTAATCTTCTAAGTGATTACGTGATCCAAATCAACTAAACCATAACCGATCATCACGTGAGATGGAGTAGTTTTCAATGGTGAACATCGTTATGTTGATCATATCTACTATATGATTCACGCTCGACCTTTCGGTCTCCGTGTTCCGAGGCCATATCTGTATATGCTTGGCTCGTCAAGTATAACCTGAGTATTCCGCGTGTGCAACTGTTTTGCACCCGTTGTATTTGAACGTAGAACCTATCACACCCGATCATCACGTGGTGTCTCAGCACGAAGAACTTTCGCAACGGTGCATACTCAGGGAGAACACTTCTTGATAATTTAGTGAGAGATCATCTTATAATGCTACCGTCAATCAAATCAAGATAAGATGCAAAAAAGGATAAACATCACATGCAATCAATATAAGTGATATGATATGGCCATCATCATCTTGTGCTTGTGATCTCCATCTCCGAAGCACCGTCGTGATCACCATCGTCACCGGCGTGACACCTTGATCTCCATCGTAGCATCGTTGTCGTCTCGCCAAGCTTATGCTTCCACGACTATCGCTACCGTTTAGTGATAAAGTAAAGTATTACATCGCGATTGCATTGCATACAATAAAACGACAACCATAAGGCTCCTGCCAGTTGCCGATAACTCGGTTACAAAACATGATCATCTCATACAATAAAATTCATCATCATGCCTTGACCATATCACATCACAGCATGCCCTGCAAAAACAAGTTAGACGTCCTCTACTTTGTTGTTGCAAGTTTTACGTGGCTGCTACGGGCTTAAGTAAGAACCAATCTCACCTACGCATCAAAACCACAACAATAGTTTGTCAATTTGACTCCGTTTTAACCTTCGCAAGGACCGGGCGTAGCCATACTCAGTTCAACTAAAGTTGGAGAAATTGTCACCCACAAGCCACCTATGTGCAAAGCACGTCGGGAGAACCGGTCTCGCGTAAGCGTACGCGTAATGTCGGTCTGGGCCGCTTCATCCAACAATACCGCCGAACCAAAGTATGACATGCTGGTAGGCAGTATGACTTATATCGCCCACAACTCACTTGTGTTCTACTCGTGCATATAACATCAACATAAATAACCTAGGCTTGGATGCCACTGTTGGGTTTCGTAGTAATTTCAAAAAATTTCCTACGCACACGCAAGATCATGTGATGCATAGCAACGAGGGGAGAGTGTGATCTACATACCTAGTAGATCGACAACGGAAGCGTTTGGTTGATGTAGTCGTACGTCTTCACGATCCGACCGATCAAGCACCGAAACTACGGCACCTCCGAGTTCGAGCACACGTTCAGCTCGATGACGATCCCCGGACTCCGATCCAGCAAAGTGTCGGGGAAGAGTTCCGTCAGCACGACGGCGTGGTGACGATCTTGATGTACCACAGCAGCAGGGCTTCGCCTAAACTCCGCTACAGTATTATCGAGGACTATGGTGGCTGGGGGCACCGCACACGGCTAAGGAATAGATCACGTGGATCAACTTGTGTGTTTCTGGGGTGCCTCTGCCTCAGTATATAAAGGAGCCAAGGGGGAGGGGGGCCGCCGGCCAGGAGGAGGGCGCAGGAGGAGTCCTACTCCTACCGGGAGTAGGACTCCCCCCCCAATCCTAGTTGGACTAGGATTCCCCGAGGGGGAAAGAGAGAGGGGGGGGGGCGGCCACCTCTCCTAGTCCTAATAGGACTAGGGGAGGGGGGGAGGCGCGCGGCCACCTTGGGCTGCCCCTTTCTCCTTTCCACTAAAGCCCATAAAGGCCCATATGGCTCCCGGGGGGTTCCGGTAACCTCCCGGTACTCCGGTAAAATCCCGATTTCACCCGAAACACTTCCGATGTCCAAACATAGGCTTCCAATATATCAATCTTTATGTCTCGACCATTTCGAGACTCCTCGTCATGTCCGTGATCACATCCGGGACTCCGAACAACCTTCGGTACATCAAAATGCATAAACTCAAAATTTAACTGTCATCGTAACCTTAAGCGTGCGGACCCTACGTGTTCGAGAACAATGTAGACATGACCGAGATACGTCTCCGGTTAATAACCAATAGCGGGACCTGGATGCCCATATTGGCTCCTACATATTCTACGAAGATCTTTATCGGTCAGACCGCATAACAACATACGTTGTTCCCTTTGTCATCGGTATGTTACTTGCCCGAGATTCGGTCGTCGGTATTCCAATACCTAGTTCAATCTCGTTACCGGCAAGTCTCTTTACTCGTTCTGTAATACATCATCCCGCAACTAACTCATTTAGTTGCAATGCTTGCAAGGCTTAAGTGATGTGCATTACCGAGAGGGCCCAGAGATACCTCTCCGACAATTCGGAGTGACAAAACCTAATCTCGAAATACGCCAACCCAACATGTACCTTTGGAGACACTTGTAGTACTCCTTTATAATCACCCAGTTACGTTGTGACGTTTGGTAGTACCCAAAGTGTTCCTTCGGTAAACGGGAGTTGCATAATCTCATAGTTATAGGAACATGTATAAGTCATGAAGAAAGCAATAGCAACATACTAAACGATCGGGTGCTAAGCTAATGGAATGGGTCATGTCAATCAGATCATTCTCTTAATGATGTGATCCCGTTAATCAAATAACAACTCTTTGTTCATGGTTAGGAAACATAACCATCTTTGATTAACGAGCTAGTCAAGTAGAGGCATACTAGTGACACTTTGTTTGCCTATGTATTCACACATGTATTATGTTTCAGGTTAATACAATTCTAGCATGAATAATAAACATTTATCATGATTATAAGGAAATAAATAATAACTTTATTATTGCCTCTAGGGCATATTTCCTTCAAAAGTTAGAGTATGAAACAATCACTTGGCTTGTCATCGGGGTTGTGCATGATTTAAATACTTTGTGTGGTGAAGATAGAGCATAGCCAGACTATATGATTTTGTAGGGATAACTTTCTTTGGCCATGATATTTTGAGAAGACATAATTGATTTGTTAGTATGCTTGAAGTATTATTATTTTTGTGTCAATATAAACTTTTGTCTTGAATCTTTCGAATCTGAATATTCATATCACAATTAAGAAGATTTGCATTGAAACTATGCCAAGTAGCACTCCGCATCAAAAATTCTTTTTTAATCATTTACCTACTCGAGGACGAGCAGGAATTAAGCTTGGGGTTGCCTGATACGTCTCCAACATATCTATAATTTTTTATTGCTCCATGCTATATTATCTACAGTTTTGGACTATATTGGGCTTTATTTTCCATTTTTATATTATTTTGGGGACTAATCTATTAACCGGAGGCCCTGCCCAGAATTGTTGTTTTTTGCCTATTTCAGTATTTCGGAGAAACAGAATATCAAACGGAGTCCAAACGGAATAAAACCTTCGGGAACGTGATTTTCTCACCGAACGTGATCCAGGAGACTTGGATCCTACTCCAAGGAGTCAAAGAGGCGGTCACGAGGGTGGGGGGCGCGCCCCCCCTAGGGTGCGCCCCCTGCCTCGTGGGCCCCTCGGTGCTCCACCGACGTACTCCTTCCTCCTATATATACCTACGTACCCCCAAACGATCAGAACAGGAGCCAAAAACCTAATTCCACCGCCGCAACTTTCTGTATCCACGAGATCCCATCTTGGGGCCTGTTCCGGAGCTCCGCCGGAGAGGGCCATCATCACGGAGGGCTTCTACATCATCATAGCCTCTCCGATGAAGTGTGAGTAGTTTACCTCAGACCTTCGGGTCCATAGTTAGTAGCTAGATGGCTTCTTTTCTCTTTTTGGATCTCAATACAAAGTTCTCCCCTCTCTCGTGGAGATCTATTCGATGTAATCTTCTTTTTGTGGTGTGTTTGTTGAGACCGATGAATTGTGGGTTCATGATCAAGTCTATCTATGAATAATATTTGAATCTTCTCTGAATTCTTTTATGTATGATTGGTTATCTTTGCAAGTCTCTTCGAATTATCCGTTTGGTTTGGCCAACTGGATTGGTAGTTCTTGCCATGGGAGAAGTGCTTAGCTTTGGGTTCGATCTTGCGGTGTCCTTTTCCCAGTGACAGAAGGGGCAGCAAGGCACGTATTGTATCGTTGCCATCGAGGATAACAAGATGGGGTTTATTTCATATTGCATGAATTTATCTCTCTACATCATGTCATCTTGCTTAAAGCGTTACTTTGTTTTTAACTTAATACTCTAGATGCATGCTGGATAGCGGTCGGTGAGTGCAGTAATAGTAGTAGATGAAGAATCGCTTCGGTCTACTTGTGACGGACGTGATGCCTATATACATGATCATTCCTAGATATTCTCATAACTATGCTCAATTCTGTCAATTGCTCAACAGTAATTTGTTCACCCACCGTAGAATACTTATGCTCTTGAGAGAAGCCACTAGTGAAACCTATGGCCCCCGGGTCTATTCTCATCATATTAATCTCCATCACTTTAATCTTGCTTTGCTTTTTTACTTTGCCTTTTACTTTTCACTTTGCATCTCTATATCAAAAATACCAAAAATATTATATCTATCAGATCTCACTCTCGTAAGTGACTGTGAAGGGATTGACTACCCCTAATCGCGTTGGTTGCGAGTAGCTATCGTTTTGTGCAGGTACGAGGGACTTGAGCGTGGCCTCCTACTGGATTGATACCTTGGTTCTCAAAAACTGAGGGAAATACTTACGCTACTCTGCTGCATCATCCCTTCCTCTTCGGGGAAATCCAATGCAAGCTCAAGAGGTAGCAGCGGCCGGCGAAGATGCCGGCAAAGATATCGGTGACGCGGCGGCCGGCAAAGATGCCGGCGAAGCGGCGGCCGGCGAGACGGGTGATGCCGGGCCCCCTGACGGAGTCGGCGCGGGCGATGTGGGGGTGCGAGGCGCAGCCCGTCCCACGGCGCGAGGGCCGCCGAAGCCCGGAGGCGGTCCAAGAACCGAGCAGGGTCGTCCACCTGACGGGGTCGCTAGAGGGCCGCCGGTGGCCGGCGGCGACGAGGCGACGGGAGGTACCTGCTGAAATGGAAACACCTTCTCATCAAAGTAAACGTGCCGGGAGGTGAATACACGATGTGAGACGAGATTGTAGCAGCGGTATCGTTTGGTGTTAGGTGGGTAGCCGAGGAAGATGCAAGCGACAGAGCGAGGTGCAAGCTTATGAGGCGCAGTGGCGGCGATGCTAGGATAGCAGAGACAACCAAAGATGTGAAGGCCATCATAAGATGGGGGCACACCAAACAAGAGATGGTGAGGGGCATAGTTCCAGCGTGGGCGACATGGACGGATGTTGATGAGGAGGGTGGCGGTGGCGAGAGCGTCCGTCCAAAACCGGGGAGGCACGTTAGAGTGAAAGAGCAACGTGCGGATGCAGTCGTTAAGAGTGTGAAGGATACGCTCAGCACGGCCATTTTGTTGGGATGTGTAGGGACATGTGAGGCGGAAGATAGTGCCGTGATAGGCTAGAAGGTTACGAACAGCGATGTTGTCAAACTCTTTTCCGTTGTCAGTTTGTAATGCAAGGATAGGACGACCGAACTGTGTGGTGACATAGGAATAAAAGGCAGTGAGTGTGGTAAGGGCGTCGGACTTGCGACGAAGAGGAAATGTCCACACATAATGAGAGAAATCATCTAAAATCACCAAGTAGTATAGGTAGCCCGTGTTGCTCGCAACCGGGGATGTCCAAACATCACTATGCAATAACTGAAACGGAAAAGTGGAAATAATGGTAGAAGCGCTAAAGGAAAGACGAATGTGCTTGCCAAGACGACAAGCCTCACAAGTATGATCGTCGATCTTATTGCATGAGAATGAAAAACTCTGAAGAATTTGACGCAAAGTGGTGGCGTTCGGGTGTGCCAAACGAGCATGCCAAAGGTCGACACCTGCAGCGAGGGCGACTGGGGTGGTGGAGGCGGTGGCGGAGGAGTGACCGGATAGAGCTCGTCAGGACTATCACAACGGTGAAGGACCATCCGAGTACGGGCGTCCTTCACAGAAAAACCGACATCATCAAATTCAACGGTAATGGGATTCACACGAACAAGACGACGAACAGAGACAAGGTTCATAACTAAATCAAGAGAAACAAGAACATTAGACATGGTGACAGGCATAGATGTGGAAGGAAATGAAGTACGACCAACATGTGTGATAGGTAGAGAGGAACCGTTACCAACGGTGATACGAGTAGGAGTACAAACCGGAGTGAAGGAGTTAAAGGTACCGGGATGAGATGTCATATGGGCGGTGGCGCCCGAGTCCATGTACCAAGCGCCGCCAGTGCCGAAAGGGTTCGGTGATGAGGCCGAGTGCAGGGCAGCAAAAGGAGTAGGGCCCCATGGCGGGGAGACCTGCAGCGAGGCGAAGCCGGCGTAGGGCTGAACCGGGACGGGCGGAGCATGGCCGCCGGCCATCGGCAGGGCGGCAGAGACGCGGAGCCGGCACCGGTCGACTGCTGCAGCACGTCGAAGTTGGCCGGAGGCCGGCCGGGAAAGCCCGCGGTGTGGTGTAGCCGCCAAGGGGCTGATCCAGGGCAGGCGGAGCGTGGCCGACAACCATTGGCGGCACCGGCTGCATATTGGTGAAGAGAGACGGCGCGCCCACGTACATGGGGCCGAAGGGAGACGACGCAACAGAAGACATTGTAGCGGCGACGGCGGTGGCTGGGGAAGGAGGCGCGACGGCGGCCAGGGAGGCGGCGACGGCTGGAGGGGGCGCGGCGGCGGCCGGGGTGGCGACGGTAAGAGGTGCGGCGGCGACGCGGATGAGGGGCCGCGGCGGCTAGATGGAGAGAGGGCAGGATGTTGCGGAAGCGGGAAGCAGAGTGCAGCGGCGACCGGCGGCGGTGGCGGCGGCACGGAGGACGCGCGGCGGCGGCTTGAGGTGGGCGGGGCAGCGGTGACCGGCGGCGGCGGCTAGGGTTGGGGCGACCGATCTGCGATAGATACCATATAGAATATAAAGTATAGACTGTGCAAACCCAATACATTGATCGATGCACCAGCATGTAGTACAGAGAGGGGCCACAACCTCAACTATACAAAGAAAACAGAAGGTGGGCTCAATACACAATATACACGTACACAATATACTCAACAAGAATGTTGAATATTAGTCAGATTATGAGCAACCTTATTTCGATCACGCTTAATTTTTAGTGGAATTATAAACCCATGAAGAGCCAAGAGCTTAATGATCTCCCCAAACGACTGGTCTGTCAAGGCGGCAATTGACATCGAGATATTGGACTCGATGATTATTGCCATCTCCGATCATTGAGTACTCAATGACGTGCCTTGTAAGATGGCGCTAATTTCAGCTTCAAGGGCATTATTGTAGAGGAACAAGAATAAATATGTCGAGGAAATAACTGCGCCCTCATTGTCCCTTAGAATCACTCAAATACGTGTTGCACCGGTTTCTTTCATGAATGAGCCAGTGTAGGCATTGTTTCTGCACCGGAATAGGGGTTGGAGAAAATCGACTACCGGACCAACACTCAACAATTGACTGGGCACATATTACCAACCTCTACTCTATAACCGGATAATCTACCTCATTACATAAAAGCGCACTAGGGATTGTTGTGAGGTGAGAACACATGGTTATGCTCTCACTTAAAAAAAAATACCCTTAAACTATTAGGCCTCCTTAGGTTTGTAAAATAGGAACATGAATATAGTAGGAAATGAAAGTTATAGTGAATGAGATGGCATGCGTCGCAAATCCTATAGAAAAAAGATGGCATTTGGTTCGTGGAATATTATTATTTTTTTATTAGGAGGAGGAATGATTTGGTGGATTTGGTGCAATTTGTGATGGGGTCGGGCTGTCGGGTCCGACGTGGCGGGCGTGTCCGGGCGTTCCCATACCCGTCCCATATTTAGGTTGGATATGAGGGGTACCGGTCAGCCCTGGCGTTTGAGACCCGTTTAAGGAGCCCGTTTGGGTCGAAAAATCATGACCGGTCAGTGACTGGACGGCCCGTTCAATATATGAGGCAGGTTTAAGACGCCCGGCTATAGATGTTCTTATTCCTAAGATACCATGGGAACACCGTATCGCCCTGATCAATGTCATTTTCAAATTAGAGGTTAATGTTTATGCGATGAGACTCATTCCTATCATGGGTAAAATAGTTGATTGTGTGCAAACGACTTTCATTAAGGGTTGTTTTATTTTGGAAGGAGTTCTCAACCTTAATGAAAATTATCCACAAACTCAAACGTAAGAAACTTCCATTAGTCTTGCTTAAACTGGCTCAACAGTCGTGTCAGTAGGTCCTTTATGCATGAAGTGCTACATAGGAAAGGGTTCCATACAGGTTTTGTCCATAGGATCTTTCAGCTTGTCTCGCGTGGGCAAACTGCTATCTGTATAAATGGAGAAACTGGATCGTTCTTGTGTAACAAAGGAGGGATGCATGTGTTAAGGTGATCTCATTTCAACCCCTCCTCTTCAGCATTGTGATCGATATCCTATCCACCATGCTTTCCAAAGCCAGTAGGGCTGGACAGCTCATATGTGTGATGCCCACCTCATCCCTCTTGAAATAGACTTTCGTCCCGCTTTATAAATAAAGCAACGATTTATACAATCCAACTTCAACAACACTCGACATACCACTGCTGGGGCCACAGCACAATCAAGCCCAATTAAACAAAAGAGAATAGAAAAAAAGCCACCTAGTGGCGTCCGCATAGCGGCACTACGAGGAAGAAAGTCGATGCGCTGAAGCCAGGAGCGCATCCATCATCAGGCCAAGTCGGTCGCGATCACGCCGTCTCGAGAGCGGGTGCCAGTGCTGCAAGAAAGCAAGGAGTTTGAAGGAGTCAGACGCCTTCCTCGGAAGAACCTTCTCTATCACCATCTTATTTCTAGTCGTCCAAAGGGTCCACGACATCGCTGCAAAAATAAGACAAAATAGGCGGTGGTGACGCGAAGGCTGTAAAGCTCTATGCTGGAGGAACTCCGCGAGATTTAGGGCCTCCCAATCAGGCCCCAACGCCTCGCGGACGTACGTCCAAAGCACCCTCGCCGCGGTACACGAGAAGAGTATATGTGTCCCGGTCTCAGGTACTGCACAGAGAGGGCATAGACCATCACCAGGTCCGTGCCGCTTAAGTACCTCTGTCCCCGAGGGGAGGCGATCCCGTAGTAATTGCCAAACAAAAATCTTAATCTTTAAAGGGATGGGGGCTTTCCATAATGGGGACAACCAAGGAGTGGCCTGTGACTGGCAAAGGGCATGGTATGCCGTGCTCACAGAAAACTCCGTCGTGGGCGCGAGCCGCCAGGATATCATGTCCGGATGGTCCGGGAGCACGACCAGGAGGGCCCCCGCAGCCTAGTCCAGTCGTTATTCTCGGCATGTCCAAAGGTGCGACGAAACCGGATGTTCCACTGTCCAGCTTGGAAAGCCGTAGCCACTAGGAGAGATGGATCCGCACATATCGAGAATAGGCCAGGGAAGGAAACGCGTAGGGGTTCAGCATCCAGCCAGGGATCCAACCAGAATTGGATCCCTTTCCCGTTTCCTAAGGAGAAGGAGATCCCTAGACGTATGCCCTTCTTAATCCTTTGGATGGCTCGCCAAAATTGCGAGCCTTCCGTCCGGTTGCATGCTAAGAGCGGATCTCCCCTCAGGTATTTCGTCTGAATGAGCTGTAACCATAAACCTCCCTCGCCGCGAAGGATGCGCCAGACCCATCTTAACACGAGCACCACGTTCATACGACGGGAGGCAATGATGCCCAGTCCACCACGGTCCTTGGGCATGCAGATGTCTGCCTATTTAACCATGTGATACTTTTGGCGGCCATTGGCCGCCTGCCAAAAGAACCTCACGAGATCCCTATCAAAGGCACTATGAACGCCCTCCGGTAGGATGTACATTCCCATCATGAACATGGGGAGGCTCACAAGGTTGGAACTAATAAGGATCGATTTGCTCCCTTTGGAGGTAAATCGTCCTCTCCAGGGCTCGGCCCGGGCTGCCACTCAATTCACTAGAGGATCGAACGCACTAGATAGGATCTTGGAGTCTGCCAACGGCATCCCCAAGTAGGTCATGGGGAATGAAGTTAGCCTACAGTTTAGGTTATCCGCGATCCTCTGTTGCTCCTCCGCCGGGTAACCCAAAATGATGACCTCGCTCTTGTCAAAGTTAATCTTGAGTCCCGACATAGCCTCAAAGCAGAGGAGTAGGAACTTAAGATTAACTATGTCGAGGGCGGATCCCTCCACCATAATCATGGTGTCATCGGCGTATTGGAGATGGGTGACCCCTCCTCCCGGAATGAGGTTCTTAACAACTCCCGAGAGGTGGCCGGCCCTCCTAGCTTTGTCCAGGATACTTGCCAGAGCGTCCACGACGAGATTGAAGAGCAGGGGGGATATCAGACCCCCTTGCTTCACTCCCGCAGAGGATGAGAAGAACGGCCCCACATCGCCGTTAATGTTAATCGCAGTCTTGCCAGACCGTACCAACTACATAATCCAGTTTCACCATCTGTCCTCAAAGCCTCTGCACTGCATAACGAGCCGCAGGAAATCCCAGTCTAGCTGATCATAGGCTTTCTGGAAGTCCAGCTTGAGGAAGACACCCTTTTGTCCATGCGATCGTACCTTGTGCACAATCTCATGCAGGGACAGAATCCCGTCATGGATTCGTCTCCCTTTCAAGAAGACTGTCTGAAGTGGGTGGTTCATCCTCTCGGCTACCGGTGCGAGTCTAATCGCGCAGATGCGCTCCAGGACGTTGATAATTGTGATGGGTCTAAATTGGCGAATGTCCGTCGCCCCAACTACTTTGGGGATCAGGGTGATAACACCAAAATTTATACGTGCCATGTCAAATGTTCCGATGTAGAATTCATGGAACATTGACATGATCACAGGTTTTAGGACATTCCAGAATTTCTGGAAGAAGGCAACCGGCATGCCATCCGGCCCCGGCGCCGACCCCGCCTTCATTGAGGCGATCGCCCTCCCCACCTCCTCCGGCGAGAACGGGATAGTGAGATCCGCATTCTCATTGTCAGATACTCTGTCCGCTAGGGGCCATAAATCATTCGCCAAGGAGACCCCACCCCAGGGTTCTGCCGAGAAGAGCCCTTAAAAAAGGAGTAAATATGGGTCCTAATCTCACCCGGGTGCTCCAGAAGGGTTTCCCCTTCCCAGAGGCACGGGATGGAGCACTTCCTGCGTCTCCCATTAGCGATTGCCTGGAAGTAAGCGGTATTAGAGTCGCCTGGTAGGAGCCACTTTTGCCCCCCCCCCCCCCGACATTGCTAGAACAGCTCCTCCCCCTTGAAGATCTCCATTAGGGAGGCTTCAAGGGAGTACCGTCGCATCCAGTCTTCGTCCGACAAACCGACTGAATCAGCAGTCGCATCCAGGGCCTTAATCTGGTCCAAAAGAGCCCCTTTGCGGGACCTTAGGGCAGCCCCAAGGTTGGCGCCTCAGCCCCTCATAAACTGGCGAGTGGTTTTAGAGCAGTGATGCCAAATATCTGTGGCACAGAATACTCTAGGTGGGCTATGTGACGCCTGCACCCACCGATCTTGAACCATCTCGACGAACCCCGGCTGCAGAAGCCAAGAAGGTTCAAAGTGGAAGCACCTAGATCTCGGAGGAGACCCTTCCCTTGATGCAAACAACAGGGGAACGTGGTCGGAGCCAATCCGAGTGACCGCCCGCAGTGAACATAGTGGGAACATAATCTCCCACTGAACTAACACGAAGACCCGATCCAACACACTCCGGATAGGGTCCACCTGCTTATTGGTCCATGTGAACCTAGCCCCAACCCGAGCTATCTCACGTAGGGCCATCTCTGTTATGGAATCGTTGAACATGCGCATACGCTGCCGGTCGATGTTGGGCGAGCTTTTGTCTGCTTCCTGCCTGAGAAGGTTGAAGTCACCCGCCACCACTACTGGGGTCGTGCAACGTTCTACCTTGTCCTACCCACCTCATCCTGGTGGAGAGACTTACCTCCAATATGCTGACAGTACCATGCTCCTTGTCAAACCGTATTCCCGTAACTACCATCAAAACCCTCCTTATCTGTTTTGAAGCTATGTCTAGGATGCTGATCAATTCTAACAGAAGTGAAGTATGCACTATGGGCATGGAGGCCGAGGATAGTAGTCGGATAGCTAATCTCCTTAACTGTAAGAGGGTTTTGTCTCTCATGTCCTATCTTGGCCCTCCTTGCTCGACAAACAGGTATTGGTGTCGGCAAAAGAGTTGACCTTTGGTAAGGAAAATTGATGTCCTTTGCTGCTAGGTTGACTCTTAGCAAAGCCTTCTTATCGGCGATTCCTACATTGGTGATGGGCCTATTCATTTTGGGGTACGATGTCAGTTCGCAATTCGACAAAATAAGAGCTCATTTCTTCCGGGAGGCGGACACGGCAAAACGCAATTACCATATGGTTAGCTGGGCTGATGTATGTAAACTGAAAACCTAATAGGTTTGGGCATCACCAAGTCTAAGAAAATGAACTTAGCACTAGTTACCAAGTGGATCTGGAAAATTGCCCAAGGCGACGACAACCTATGGGCCCATATCTGTAAAGTGAAATATTTTTCGAACAATTTTTTTCAGCTGTAAAGCCAAGGGCTCTCAATGTTGGAATGAGATCCAAAAAAACAAAGAAATTTCCTAAATTAGGTGCGCGTGTTTCCAGATAGGGAACCCCGGAGAGACGCTAGGTTCTGGTTGTCAAGCAGGTGGATTAACGAAAGTCTTTATATGCTAGATCTCCTGAGCTTTTTGTTATTGCATCTGACCTAGAGATCCCGGTTTGCGATGTTTTGGTCAATTTAACACCAACCCGGCGCTCATGCGCAACTTAAATGGGCTCTTTACTTTCACCAATGGTGTCCTCTAGGGAAAAAGTCGGACAGTGACACGGCCACCAAAGTTCTGCACAAGACCAAACTCCTCCACACTATGCATGGATGTTTTATCGGCCTTTTGTTCATAGTCTAGGCTCTCTTTTGTGAGATTGTAATATGTTTATTCCTGCCTGCTGCGGGTTGGTTTTAGTGGCTTTATTAATTTAAAGCTGACGTTCCTTACGCCTTTTACACGTTAATTAAGAGAGTGTTCGGTGATCCACTAGTTCCACCAAATCTAAGAATCTACAGAGCATCTACTCTCTCACTTTTAGACTTTTAACTAGCGCTTCACCAACTCCCGGAGTTGAGAGTGTGGAGCCGAGGAGAGCCGAACAGGCCCTAAGTGTTATAATGAGATTTCCTTTATCCTAAAAGAAAATTGCATAGGATATACATCCAGTGGTCAGTGCCACTATCACTGAAAACGGAGCCACAATTCAGATTAATCACTCCGACGGTTTCATATTCACAATGGAATGGAAATAGACATGTTCGAATTACAATCGCCAAAGCCCTGAATTTCTACTATACATCTCTAGCTCCCCTCCACAATAAAACAGGGGAGTGAAGCAGAGGGTGACATTGCCACAAATTAATTACGTGCCGCTGCCTCTGCCTCTGCCTCTGCCATGGAAGGCACCTCGTCCGTTTCATAGGTCTGAGAACCAGTCGTCCTCGTTGTCGTCGTTGAGGTAGAGCCGGTAGCGGTCGAGGTCCTCGTCGGCGAGGCCGTAGCGGCGGCGCCAGTACTCGAGCCTCGCCTCCGCCTCCCGCATGTTGCGCATCACCCTCTGGTACGCCGCGTTGATCCGCTCGAAGTCCACGCCGTCGTCGTCCTGGTGGGCGTCCCGCACGACGTCCGGGTGGTACTGCAGCGCGAGGCGGCGGAAGGCTCTCTTGACATCGCCCCTGGTGGCGCCCGGCGCGAGCCTCAGCGTCCGGTAGTGGTCGTCCTCCAGCCCCCCGCCCGGGACGGCCGGCCTCGCCCGCGTCGCCCCGGACCTCACCGCTGCCCGCCGGCGCCGCCCCACGCCAAGGACGACGGGACGCGCAGGCTCAACGCCACTCCTCCGGCGACAGCCATGGGTGTGCCGTGTGCAAGAAATGGAATGGCGAGGTGGATCTGGACAACTACGGGAGCTCTGTATCCGGATGTGATGTTCGCTCTGGAATGGCTGGAAACTTGGAATGGACGAGGCTGCCGCGCGGGCTTATATAGGGTGGAGGAGGAGGCGGTTGCGGTACGTTCCGGCTCGCCGGAAGGGGCGGCACGTTTGGGCGACGGTTGGCTGGCTCGCCGGTGTTTCCCACGTTGCCATTGCTCGCACGTTTCGGTACAGACGAAACACCGCGGCGTCCATATCCGTTTCGTTGCCTTGCCTTGCCGCACGCGGCGTGTGTGCTATTCCTTCCGTCTGGAAAAAATAGGAAGCTTTCACGTGATGTAAACATTGTCTTTTACAATTTCAGCACTCAGCCATTGACCGGGTACACGTTGCAACCCGGATAAATACATCCCCTGGGTATCCATCCGGTGGACCAGGGCGGCTTGTGGTTGTGATGCACCCGTTTCCGGTTTATACTTTATAAATAAAAGATTTTTTCAAAAAATCTAGAAAATATACGATACATTTTTTATATATAAATCTGGGACAATGCTTGTGCGGTGCAATGTGATATAAATATTTCAGTATATTAGTTTGTGATTTACCTACCCATGTTTATGTGGTTGTGTAAATAAATGTTTATCAAATTCCGTCGTCCGTGATTTACCTTATATTTTGACGAGAAATTTGGCAAGTGAATAAATATAAAATTGGTTCAAAAGGTATGTAAATTAAGGTGATTATCTTACGGGGAAGGTTGGATGGGTGGTGGAACGAAAAGTAAAAGATGAAACCTTACATTCTTTTTTACGTACTAGGACAATGCATGTCGATGATTTCTGCAGTTCGAACATCCAAGTCTCAAATCGCCATGGATGGCGCCCACACCGGACGGGCTAGACCTCTTAGTGGGCGGCTCTTCCTCTCCAGAGGACGGTTCGGCCAGGGCCGGAGTGATTATAGAGACAATGTAGGAGAAGTCATGTTTGCTTTGTGTCATCTTCTGTTCTTTTGCAATGTCAAACCTAGAAGCGGAGATCCATGCTATTTTGGAGGGCGTGTCGCTGGCCCTCCAAATGTCTAATCTAGTAGTCTCCCAATTCTCGTCCAGTATTATCCTCTCTAACGCATGCCCCCCTTGATAAGTCGCTGTATGGTTAATTCATCAAAGAAATGGTGTTTCATGATAAGTCGCTGCTCATGGTAGAGCTTGAGTTTGTTTCTGTTAAGAAGATAGCTATAAATCCCAAAATGGTGTTTCATGCTGTCTCGCTATTTATACTCGAATTGCTCGCAACACCGCTTGTTGGTTTGAGTGCGATCCTACTTACATTCATAACCTTGTATTAGTAGACTGTAACCCTGTTGTTATGCAATAATAAAACTCAGACGGAGATGAGTCCAACGTCGCCATCTTTACCTTGAAAAGAACAGCTGGGATGAGATAAGAATTCCCGTACGTGCCTATCCTCAGTACATGAGCTGGGCGGCGACGAGTCCAACGTCGCCATCTCTAAAAAGGCACCCTGTTACAGGCGTACTACTTCTGTAGGCACGTACAGGAGCTAGCGGGGTTCCCATCGATCACCCAGCCGGAGACAAAACACTGTTCCGTTCCGACGACCGGCGCCAATCCCACGGTGCTTCCACACGGCAGCGAGCGGCTCGGTCGAGGAGGGCGAGGGGAGGCTATACATCCTCCCTGTCCCTGTTCCGGCGATCGCCGGGTGCTCCACGCTTCTAGCTAGGGCCGGCTGTCCCTTCCACGAACCCACGAGCATGCACACACTTGGCCGGCAAGTTGCAGCGGTAGCAGCCAACGGCGGCGTACGTGACGTGCTCGCGTTCGCCGGCTCGATTGCTTTGCCGCATCGGACGAAACAAACGAACTGCGCATGCAGCTTCGCCGTGCTGCGACCGGCATTTCAATGTCACATGCAGACCAACCGTAGAAGATGGAACTAATGGCGATGCGAGGAAGACGAGAGACGAATTCATCGCGTCTAACAATTGCGTCAGTCCTGGGGTGATGTGATGATGCTGCAAGAACTTTCTGAACGCTGGGAAGGCTGGCCTGCCACTGCGACGCCAACGGTATGAACTAAACTATGGAGGAACGCGAGCCCTCTGCCGCGTTAAGTGAACAGTCTTGCTAAGTCTCACCCGATCGAGACTTTATTAAGTATGTCCATCAAATTTTACTTTAGGATCCGTGTAAAAATTTTTTTACATGTTATGTCACTTGATTGAAACTTGGTTAAATCTCAGTCGATTGATACATAGCCACATCCTTAAGTGAATGCAATATTTTTTGTTTCGCTAAAGTAGAATGTTTTAGCAAAAACCAAAAAGGCTACAATCACACGAAGGTAACAGAGCTATGCGATACGTTCAACTTATATTGTTTTTTAGTTGGGTTTTTTTTTGCAAGCGTTTTTTAGTTGGTTAACAAACAACTTATTATATTGAAAGCGAGAAAAATTTATTTCTACCTGTAAATTACGAGTGCTAGGCGTTCCTTTCCAAAATTTAGTTGCATTGAAAAGAAATATGGCCAGTCTTTAAGATACAAATCTTTTATCTAGAAAAAGATGAACCAAAAAGAAACGTGAACATAGAGAAAAATGAACCAAGAACCATCATATTTATCTTGCTCCAGGACTGGACATCTTTAACAAGTTTCTTTCTGCCTCCAAACGCAAACCACTGGACACAAACAACGGCACGAGACAAAGGCCGTCCTAGGCTCCAGCAGTACTGCCAAGTCCCAACACACGGCGCCAAAGTGCCAAGGATTTTTTTCAATCATAGAAACAAATCTATGCTAATTAAGGGACAAGAAACATGTTTGCACAAAGCTGATGAGACATCAGGAGCTATAAAGAAAGTGCTACTCAGCAGTTTGGGAACAATCAGTGCTATAAGAAAACATGACAGCATATGTGCTACTATATATGGCCATCCAATAAGTAATACTGCAAAGGCAAATCAAATCGGCCTGAACATTTTCCTTGTTGCGGAGAATGGAGGCTCGTCATCTTCTTGTTGTATCTCATGGCATGGAATTGGAATCATGCTCTCTTGGAGGCGATGCCCAGTAAGAACCATGCAATATTGTTTCTTTGCAATCTTCACCATTCCTGAGACGTTGCCGTCAGTATCGCAGCGTAACACACGGTTCCTATTAAACTGGATCAAGAGCTCACGATCGTTGAACATAGCAATTTGATTGAACCATCTCACTGTTGTATCAAGTGGTGTCATCCTTTTCCGTTTCAGAGAGGTTAAATTCAATTGTCGTGATTTCTCCACTCTCGGTAGGTCAATCCGGTACTTGAAGGCCCAAATATTGGCCTCGTAATCCTGCATCACCCACACATCCAATGTGCTCAACGTGACGACCGAGAAAGCTAGTGCTTCTTGCATGTTGAGCAAATTGCCCATATGATACACATCAGGTTGAATTAGTAGGTTCGGACTACGCATCCACCGGAATGATTCGGCTTGTGTGTCAAACACAATAATGTCTTCACCATCTCCTGTAATCTGTTTGGCATCAGCAGGACACCAGTGCAGACTGCCCCGGTGTTGGATTGGTGGAGTACGGATCAGCGCCTCCACTAACACCCATTCCATGGAAGCCGACAAGACTGTTGGCATTGTGACTTCGACGTGCCTCGGCTTGTCCGATCCAACCGTAAGGACGTATAAGCTGGATTCGGTCCAGTTTTGTGATCCTGAGACCCAAAGCACCCTGTACTCTCCGGTTGGATGGTGCATGTATAAAGCAATTACGGTGGTGCGGACGCCTAGCCCAGATGGAGGTTGCGGTAGGAGAGCTTGCTTGCGGGTGACTGGGTTGCAGATGTAGAACTGACCTCTACGGGCGATGATGGTGAAGCCATCGCAGGTGCATCGGAGACAAACCTCATCGTTACGGTGTTCGAAACCTGCGAGGAAAGGCCAGAGCTGCTGACTGGTGGTCCTCGCGCCGGCGTCACGGACGACAACGAGACTGGCAGATCGTCCGGCCCCGTCGACGATGGGGAGCGATGGCTGGCGGCGGCGGTGTTCGAGCATGAATTCAGGCGTGGAGGTGACACTGCGCCACAGCGCACAGACGACGCGGCAGCGGCCGACGTCCCGGGGCGGCAACCGGATGAGTATTCTGTCGATGATGTCCTCTGGAAGGTGGTCGAGGAAGGTCCTGGCGCCTCTCTTGCCCGGCATGGTGCCCGGTTGAGTCGGGTGGACTAACAAGAAGAGGCACGTACGCTCAAGTGAATTGCTTTTGCTTCTGCGTGAAGCTGAACTGCGGCTCGGTCGAGGCGAGGTGGCGATTAAGGAAGGCGGGGTCAAGCTTTAAGGGATGTGCTCGTCCGAATCCAGCCAGGGACGCGAGCTAGACTCGGGAGGCCATGACGCGCCCCTAGTTCGGTCCATCGCTTTAACTGGGCCAAGAATCTTTCTTATTGGGTTGAGCTGTGCAAACCTGGAAAGCAATAGTTTTTACCTTCAAATGCCCTATGTTTTTCATTCCACCATAAATATGTTATGATTCACCTCGACATTAGTTCCCCTGTTCCGGACATATAATTTATTCTCCCGAGCTCAAATGCACCTTCGTTAACAGTAAACCCAGAAGAATAAATAGTAAAAGTTATATAAATTCTGTTTTTTTGGCAACAAACATTGTTGAATGTCTACAGACGTGCAAATTTTAATGAAGAAAAAACATTTCTATTGCTCAAGGAAAAAAAGAAAAACGATGCAGCAAAATGACTAATTTTGAATGCATTTTAGTGTGTTTGTTTGGTTACTATTTTTTTTCTATACCTCAACGAATGTGATTTCATCACGAAAATTTGCACGAATGAGGAAAACCAAGCAATGTTTGTTATCAAAAATTCATTTTTTATGTTTTCCTATATTTGTATTTTAAGTTCATAGAGGAGCACTTGAGCTTGGGACCAGAAGGGCACTATTCTCCCGTTCCACTATAAATTAGAAATCCTCTCAAGAAAGAAGAAAAGTTCACTGCTTGCTTTCCAATCTACTACGTCAAGGTTATCCAGAAGAACCAAATACCAAGTATATAATGCAGAAACTATTGAGTTTACAACATAAGAGCATTCTTGCAGATCCGGTAAACCGCATACCGCAAAATTCATTTACGGGATACTGTAACTCGATTTTGCGGTACCGCGGAGGGCAAGGCGGTGTAGATCCTGTAAGGTGTGCTACATAATTTAAACATACTAGATAAACACAGTTCCCACTACCAATACTTCGCCGTAATTGAAACATAGTTCATCGCAACAACTTTAAACATACTAGATGTCGGGGTTATAAATACGTGGTAGGCCCAAATACACGAATGGCCCACCAGAAGCCCATGACTCGTATAAGATACGGTTCAGAAGGAAATGGGCCAAGGGGCTTCACCATCAACCCATCAGAGACAAGGAGGGTAGCACAAGACTGCACTAAGTCCCAATTGTCGGATGCCCGACTACTCGACTGTCGTGTACCAGCACTCGGTGGGGGACGAAGGTCGTACTCGGCTAGGCCATTAGTCGGCGGCTACTTAGGATACCTCATGGCCACGCCTTAATGACGACAGTTACCCAAGGTGATATAATCCAGTTAAATACGCCAGTTACCAGTAGTAAATTGCATGAAACAATCGGCCACACCAGTAGTAAATGCCATGAAATTGCCCATTATGTAACCCTACCTGGCGCATTCTATATAAGCCAGGAGGAAAGCCTCGGGCGGAAGGTCGAACATCCACACTTTGTACCCTACGCCAAGAGCAAAGCACACCACAGGAGTAGGGTATTGCCTCCACTGCAGAGGGTCCAAACCTATATAATTCCTTGAGCGTACTACCAACCGCACCATTTTCGCTAGATACGGTTGCTTCTATATTTCTACTCCATTAGTATTGTCACCATTAATTATATCCACGACACTAGATTTAAAACTAATCTAAACTACTCATCCTTCTTGACATGGAGATGATACTCCATTGCGGAGCTGGAGAGGGTGAAGGCGAAGTCGTACTTCTCCTTAGCCCCCTCTAGCCGCGCGCCGGCCCCTTCTTCTCCGGCGGCGAACGCCTCCATCTCCGAACTCGCGTTCTGCCTCGCGGAGGCACTTGGTGGTCGGCCAAAGGATCTCGTGGAGGCGGTCGAACTCCCTCCATGGCCTCCACGGACATCTCGTGCTCTGCCTCCATGGCCTCCGGCCGCCGCTGCGAGAGATGGCGCCGCACTCCTGCGTCCGCATGCGGTGCCATTCCTCCACCGGAGGGCCGATGGCGGAGCTCCCGACCTCGTCGTCATGGCGGGCCCTCTTGTGCGACAGCGAGCCATCGCGGCTCCCTCGGACACCACGCCCCCGCGTCCTCTGCTTCACATCGGGCCAGGCTTTCTTTGGATGTGCCCGTGGGAAACGTCAGCCGGAGGGAGAAGGATATGTCGCCGGAGAGTGAGAAATTGCGGTGGACGAGGATTGGGAATTTGCCGGATAGAAACCCTAAAATGCGTTGGCTCCGGTATATATAGAGGACATGCCGGGTTTACACTACTAGGGAAAAGGCTAGCAGCAGCACGGGTTTTAGGCCTATCAGCAGCGCGGGTGCCCGCGCTACCAATAAGGTGCTACAGTTAACTCTTAGTAGTAGCGCTGCCTGTACCCGCGCTACCACTATTGACTATAGCAGCAGCGCTTTTCAGGAACGCGCTGCTATTACTTAGCTGTAGCGATTTCCCGGTCCAGCGCTACTGTTATATCTTTCACCATTTCCCCATTCCAGCTTCGATAAATTGCAATTTCCAGATACTAGGTACTACTAGATATCAATTTCATAAAGCATTATAGGTACTAGGTAGTACTCCCTCGGTTCGAAATTACTCGTCGTGGTTTTAGTTCAAATTTGAATTCAAACCACGACGAGTAATTTGAAACCGAGGGAGTACTAGATAACAATTTCATATATACTCAACATGCATCTTCAAGCAGTACAAGGTGACATCGACGACAATCATCATATTTAGTTCTAGATGATATCGACGACGAACATCATATGTAGTTCTACATGATATCGACGACGATCATCATATGTAGTTCTAGATGATATAGCCACACACACATATGTAGTTCTAGATGATATCGACGACGATCATCATCCTCAAGCCTGGGCGGTGGGTGTTCCTGATAGTAACTAGGATGGCCTGTCCAGCACGAAGATTCTTGCCAACGAGGAATCTCTTCCACCCAACCGAGTTCAAGTGTGTGCGACCATCTGTGCCCATGCGGTAAGTACATGTGGTGACGGAGCCCCTTGCGGTAAGGGTAGTCCAACTGAGCCTTCTTCATCAGGCTCGATACCACAACTCACAGATAGGTTCTTTGGCAATCTCTGAATAAGAAAAACATATCAATTAATAAATAGCCTCACACATACTCTTGCAAATATATTTTTTATTAAGTCTAGATTTCTACACTATCAAAAGACACAGTACTATGCATTTGTACTAATTAATCATGAATCCTACTAATAAGTATATATATGGATTATCTACACTATTAATAGTTTCTTGGATTCTACACTAATAAGCATGTGATCAGACTCTACACTAAAGTATATCATCGACTAGATTCCACAAAGCATATCATTGGACTCTACACTAAGCATATCATCGGATTCACTAAGCATATAATCGGATAATTTGCATTTGTAAGTATAACAATAAAGCATATATATTTCATCAAATTACTACATGCAGTACGTATAACATACCATTTCATGCCGATCGACCATGGTACTTGTCAGGCGGGTCACGAATGGCACCTTGACAAAGTCATCACGTGGCGGAATTATGTCCCATAGGTTGCACACCTCCTCCTCGCTCAGCCTCATTCTTTGAGCTATGATGGCTTCATGAAGTGGGTTCTCATCATCTTCATTGAGTGGGTCCTCATTATCTTCATCATCTTCGTCATCTTCATCATCTTCCACTAGGTTGATATAAATGACAACCAGCTTGGGTCTTTCTGCTCTGAAGGAGAATCTGATCAACTCACCACCAATAAGACGCATGCGAGCGAGGAAACGGGCCCATCCATCTCCTCCAATCCGCGACATATTGCGTCCTTTCTCGACCTCCATAGTGTACGGCCCCCCAGGAGCCTCAAATGTCACAGTGTCTCCTGTCAGCTTGTTGAATTTCAACCTCACATTGCATGGGACGATCTGTGTAAGAAAAGCAAAATGACACAATGCAGTAATGCCAACTCTAAAAATAAAATAGTTGTTACATTTCATCTAATTTCTTACCGCCGCATGACGAAAACTCGGATGGAAGTAGATGCCGAACAGCTTGCCAGTTGCAAGGCTGCTCGCGCACCTTGACTTGCACAGTCGACATAGTGGTGCTGGTGGTGGCGCCATTTTCCTAAAGCAATATGAGCAAAGGATTAACAATTCACTTCACAGGAAACAAGTGGCAAATTTAACTACATTGGCACCTACATTTTGCCAAAAAGTAACTTATTACAAAAAAACTAAATCGAGCATACTAAATCAACTAAATCAACTAGCATACTAAATCCACTAGCATACTAAATCCACTAGCATACTAAATCAACTAAATCAAAATGTTCTAAATCAACTAGCCTAATAATCAACTAAATCAACTAGCCTACTAAATAAACTAAATCAAAATGTTCTAAATCAACTAAATCAACTAGCCTACTAAATCAACTGAATCATATCAACTAAATCAAAATGTTACATATGAAAGCCTACTAAATCAAAATGTATCAGGGAGGAGGGACAAGGAGGGGCGACTCAAGGAGGGAGAAGATAGTAGGACGGAGGAGGAAGGCGGAGCGAGGAGGGGCCGGCCGGCGGCAAGTGGAGGGAGGACGGATCGAGGAGGAAGGCGGAGAGAGGAGGGGGCGGCCAACGGAGAGTGGAGGGAGGACGGAGGAGGAGGCCGGTACCGAGTCCAGCGAGGAGGATGAGGCGACAGCGGCACAGATCGGGGGAGGGGCGACGGGGGAGGACTGGCGGCGCGGGGGGTGAGGAGGAGACCGTGAGTGTGCGTGAGTGTGATCTGTGGATGAGGCTAGTGAGTGGGGGAAGATGGAATGGAATAGCAGTAGCGCGCTATAGGTAAACGCGCTACTGCTAAACTACCTATCAGTAGCGCCTTTCGGCCTGAACGCGCTACTGCTATGTGTCAGTACGTAAAAATAGACATAGACATAAAAAATACATTGATCATCAATGGTCTTTTTGTGTACAATCTGATTTGTCAATAGGAATCCTCGCCGGTTAGTTTAAGAACTGGCGAGGACTCCTATTGCAGCCACATATCCTACACATAGAGTTCAATGAAGACCAAGTGCTTGTGAAAGTTGTAGAAGAAACATATTTAAGGTGGGTAAAACTCTCTTCACGGAGCGAGGTGGGACTAAATTTTTATAGTTAATTTAGCAGTAGCGATTATTGTCTGAATGCGCTGCTGCTACGTTACGTAGCAGTAGCGCTGTTTATTTTAACGCGCTGCTGCTATAACTGGCCTCAGGCGGCGTTGTGGGAATTTTAACAGTAGCGCTTCTTGGAGTGCACGCGCTACTGATAAACTTGTTTCAGCAGCGAGTTTCCATGGCCCGCGCTACTGCTACTTAGCAGCAGCGCCTGATTTTAAAGCGCGCTGCTGGTAAGATTCTGTGTATAGGCTTTTCCCTAGTAGTGTTAACGGGCCGCCTGTAATTTTTTACGGGCCGGGCCTTTTTTACAGTATATGCTCGGGCCAAATTTTTCCCGGATCTTGTAAATCGGCCGGAATTTTACGGGCCAGCGAGCTTATACGGGATCTGCTAGAGATGCTCTAATCATTCATGTTAAAAAATGTTAAAATTGCAGAGGAAGATCAATTAGCCTCATATGGAAAATTCTGAGGTCCCATTATTAAGATATGAAACCCGAAGGGGCTCTGTAGTGCTGGGCTTTTATATGTTGTAGCTCGGAGGCTAAAACTGTTTTGCAAGTAGCCAGATGGAAGTATGACACAGTTGTCTCTCATATCATGATATGAAGTCACATCCAGCCTTGTCCTTGCCTCCCATGTGTTGTTTTCTTTCTTGATGGTGATCCTCTTTTAGTATCCAAGCAGCAAGGAACAATACATGATCAGTAGAATTTGGTCATGCTAGTTGCTACCCTGACCTCAGTAGCATAGTCATCTGAGTACTCCACAAACCATCCAGTCCAACTTCAAAATGCTTGCAAATAGTTGATTCACAAGAAGACTACATTTAGGTATTACAGTTCACGCACACTCTATGCCAATTATTTCATTTGAAAACAGACGATTTACTCCTAGGGCAGGGGACAAATGTTAGAAAATGAGAAGATAGTAAGGCTACTTCCAATGCATTGTAGGGCTACTTACATGAGGTGTTAAGCACATTAAAAACTTTAGCAACTAAAGCCTCCAATACATAGGTGTTTAACTTGTTGGTGCTAAGCATCCTTCATTTAATGATTTTGGAACTAAATTTCTTCATGCATTGGTGGCATTCTTCCATTCAAGTGTTTTGCCTAGGTTCTCACATTTGGCATTGTTTCTTCCTGGGGTCACCACAATCATCTCTCTCCTCTTAATTACCTTGCCACATCAAACTTTTTGCTTACATGGCAGCCTTAGCACCTGTACAAGGTGAAGCATTGGGAGGGGCCTAAGTGCAACTTGCAACAACCTACGGAAAGAAAGAAAAGGGGCCCTTTGGCTAGGCTTTCTCGTGCCTCTCGCCGGTGCCGCCACTGGACTGCCTCGTCTCCTGTGGTCTTAGGGTCATGGAGGCGTGGTGGATACCGGCCCTTGCCGGCGAGAGGGTTTCGTTTTTTATGCTCTTTCTAGTTTTGTTAGGGTTTGTGTCCTGCTCAGAGAGGCGAGGCGGCTGCTCCTCTCTGAAGATGGAATAAAGTTCTCACCACCTTGCCCCCATCTCGGTGGTGTTTCTAGTATCATTGGAGGGCGTGTGGAGGTTTGTCTTCGGCGGATCTCGCGGGATTCAGTCGGCACTTGTCTTCGGTGGATCCACGTGGATCTTGTGTTCGTTCGTCCGTGTTCATGTGTCTACAGGTTGGATCCGCCCGATCTATGCTTATCTTCATCGGCGGCGGTTGTTATTCTGGTGCATTGGTCCTATCAGGCGTTAGCACGACGACTTCCCTGACTATCTACTACAACAAGATTTGTCCGTCTCCAATGAGGGAGGGGCGAAGACGGCGGCGCGCTTCCGGCTCGCTCCGGTGCTAGTAGTCGTCACTAGGTGGTCTACAAACCTAGATGTATTTTTTTTACTTCTAGTGTTTTTTTTACTACATTAACAGTTGATGAATAGATTGAAAGTTATCCTTGCAAAAAAAAAAAAAACTTGCAAGCACCTTTTGCAATTGATACTGCATTTCCTCTCAAATGAAGGAACGAACATTAGGCTATTAGATGCTCTCCAAGTTTGAGTCAGGTGTGTTTAAATTCAAACGAATTCTCCAAAAGCTCGGCAATGTGTTTAGTAGGCAACAAGACAAGCGAGCCATTTCTATAAAATCTATCTTGCAGTTCTGTCAGAATAAAATCCAGCTGCTCTATACTAAGCCCGTGAGAACATACATCAGTACATTTAATCTGTTAGCAACATCGCTTGTCAAAATTCATGTACTGAAATTTGTACATTTGGACTAATTGACGTCAAGTATGTATAATTATATATCATCCAGAAATTATGCGAGCAGCTAAACCATCAGCCCAGGATGCTTGTTTGAAAACAAAAACAATGTGTTTAGCTAGAAAACTACAAAAGTTTAAGACACTACAGTCTCTGGGACCCTGATTTAATCGTCTCTGGCCAATGATAGCATATATAGGGGAATGGTATAATCACACGGAGGTGAAGAAATATCTATCCAGCTTGTCAAGGCTAATTGGTTTGATGCCAACATTTGGCATTGCCAATACTTGGCAAGCCAACAATTGGCAATTTCAAAAGTTGCCAAAAATTGATAAATTTTTATGAGGTTGGCAAGTAAAATAGGCAACCAACCAAACCCTAGCCAATATTTGGCATTTGCCAAATGTTGGCAACTTGGCATACCAATTTTTGGCATAAAACCAGTTAGCCTCGTCTCTTCTCTCATGTGTCCATGTGGGCCCATGCAAATATACCACCAGTTCGTGGTTCTACTTTATCAGAACGATGGAAGCTTGTAGGTATGTGGACCTCACGTTCGACGACTAGTGAATTGGCGCCGTCTATGGGTACAAGGCGTCTCTGAGAGGGCAATATAGGACTTCCCAATGATTTCTGTTCTTCCCTTCCCCGCTCTAGATTACTTGACCAGTTGTGCGCTCGTCAAAGGGTCGAGAACTTGACAATTCGCCGCTGGGATCGAAGAAGCTACCTTCATGGAATCATGGATTGGATGGTTTCATGCACATGCACCATCGGAGCTGGACGCGTTCCCACTCACCGTAGACAAGTGGGCATGCAACTGCATGGATGCACCCATTGTCTACGCAGCGTACGCGACGGAGGCGTTGTGGCCGGCCGTGGTAACTGGTATTGACGCCGACGGAAGCACCGGGTCTTTTTGCATGAAAAAAATGAGGTGTAACTCAAACCTTTTTTTTTTGGCTGTGACTCTATTTCATATGGAGAAAAATACGTATTTAGTATAGTTATACAGATCTCATGGCGGTGCTCTGTTTATGTACAGAGTGTAGATCTAACAGTAATGGTCTATTCATTTCTAAAGGGTCCACTAAATCAGTGACAAAATGTTTTTCCCTTCTTTTAGAATTTGGTGACCCCTCGATTTTTCTTGTGTATTGTGCTTTTACTATATGGTAAATATTTTTTTTTGATAAATGACATTTCCATTCAATCGATATATCAGGATGCACACAGCCAAAATGTCCAACAAGACCAGAAAGAAAAATATTGTTGTGCACCAAAAATAAGAAAGATCGGCCTAAGGTGGGGTAGATCGTATCTAAAGATTACGCCACCCATGATGGGAGAAAATTTCCCTCGCCGTATACTCTAGCCGGGTAGGCATTATCATAAAAAGGTCTATGTCCTTGGGTCCATCCAGGATAGACAAAGTATGAAGCCATCGCATACATGCACAAATAACCTGCACAAGAGACTAAACACATTTTTGTGTGTGTTAAAAACCACATCTTATTCCTTGTAAGCTACAGAGCCCAACATAAGGATGCTGCTCACACAAGAATGGATGAAGAAAATTATTTGTCAATACCGCGCAACCAATTGTCAAACATATCACGCACACTGCGAGGGGGGTAAAAATTTGAAGCTACTTGAACAATGGACCACACTGCACGAGCAACTTTACACCGTAAAAATAGGTGTTTAATAGACTTGTCATGTTGGCAAAAGACACAAGTCTCACTACCTTGTCAGTTGCCGCGTGCCGAGTTATCTCTGGTCAAGATCGAATCTCTGTTTTAAAACAAGAGGAATATCTTCACTCAAAAAGTATTGGTTGTACCCCCATACTAGTGTACCCTCTATCCACACTCAAGATAGAATATAGATATATGTTCATGTTCTGCTCTGCCCGTGGGCTTCAGCAAAAACGGTTTGAGTAAACAAGAGGATTTGAAAAAGGAGACGGGAGTGAATAATTAATCATTTTTTATTGAAGCTAAATTAATGTCAACTCCGCTAGTTGCGCTGATTTATTTCATGTGCTGGCCCCGTTTGATAACAAAGAATTTTTCTAAGTATTCCAAGAATACTGCAGTTTTTTAATTACCGTGAGTTGTTTGATTAGCCAACAAATTGTAGTATTAATTACCATGGTATTTTTTCTGTATAAAAAAAGAGGGTCCGACCACTTTTTTTAAATCTGAGCAACTGAAAAAGACGAATCCATGCATGGCGCAAGGTCGCTATTCTTCCTTACCCGGTTCTGATGGCGCCCGGTTTATTAGGATATGTCGCTCGATGATTTTGACTTTGTGTTAGGACCTTCACCGTGATTACCCTCGAAAAACAGGATCTTCACTGTGATTTGACTCAACGAAACATCCAAGAGTTAGGGCGGTTACCACATAACACATGTGGTAAGCAACTCAAATAATCTATTATTTACTACCACTATAAAAAAAAAAGAGGGCGGAGAACCAAATCATCCTATCCATCGAAACCTGTAATCTGATGGTCTACATCCCTTCAGAATACTAAACGCGTTTTACGCATTAATTACCCACCATGCCATTACTTAATTAATTACCAATCATTGCCATTAGCATCGTTCCCGACCACGTCACTCGCAACCAGCAGTTTTGGCCCGACCACAGCCCCACCCCTCGCCCGCCTAGCAGTTTTGGCCCGACCACCGCCCCACCCCTCGCCCGCCCCGCGCCGCGCCGTCCGCCTCGACCGCCGCCACGCCGTCCGCCTGGTCCGCGCCGTCCGCCTGGTCCGCCACGCCGTCTGCCTGGTCCGCCGCGCCGTCCGCCTGGACCGCGCCGCCGCGCCGTCCGTGCTCCATCCGCCCGGACCGCCGCGCCGCCAGGACACAGCCCGCGCCGACCGGGTCGCGTTCGCCACGCCGTCCGCCTCGACCGCCGCCGCGCCGTCCGCCTGGTCCGCCGTGCCGTCCGCCTGGACCGCCGCGCCGTCCTACCTCATCCTCGCCTCCCAAGGACCTCGGCAATCGGGAAATGTTTAATTTGATCTCGCCTGCAACACCGTCGCTGTCGGGAAGTCGTCCAATGAGATCCGTGCGCATCAGACCTGGCGGTGGCTCCTCTCCTCAGCCGGACCCAAAGCTGGAGAAGGCGCTGCTGGCTGTCCACTTCATCGGCTACTTCACCCGGGATGGCGTCGCAGGTGAGTCCCGCCACCCCCTGAATCCTTCTTATTCTCCCCCATTCCCCATGTCCAACACCTATACACCCACGTGCAGCAACTCCTCGATGCTTCACATGTTCAGTTGCTCCTCTAATCACTCTCTCTCACTCTCTCTGTGTGCTTTTCTTTGTATTGTCTACTAAGTACAGTAGGTGTACTGTTCTATCTTTGTACTATTTTCTTTAACCTTTTTTGTTGTTTATACTTTGTTAGTAAATGCTCAGTTTTTTGCAATTATCTCATCACAGCGATCTGGAAGTGTCTGGTTTGAAACCCTTCTAAATAGTCACGTAAAGTTTTTCTCTAATGGAGAAATCTTCCCAAATAAAGAAAGGAGGATTAACTTTTCATCTGTAATAAAGACAATGGATAAGGTGTATAACTTGGATTGAAATAGTAGTGCTTCCAAGAATGAGTGCACTGTTGCTGTTGCCTTCAGTTGGATGTTTAATCAGGTGATGATTTTGATCAGTTTTCTTTTTATATGTAGGCATATCGTTGTCAAGTTGGTGTTAAAATCAATGTACGCATATTCTTAGATCTGATTAGGGTCGTCGAGGAGAAGAACGGTGGCCCGGACCGCATACACATTATGGAACGCAACTTGCGGACAATGTGCGTGGAGAAGAGATCCTGAGGTATGTAGAAGCCATATGAGCTTTTTAGTTGAGTGACAGCAGAACTAAACAATTTTTTATGTGTACTCTTTTTAAGTTGATTCAGTTACAGCCTTAATTCGAGAGCATGTGTGTTCTGTTTTTGGATTGATGATGATGAGTTGTAAATTTGTGAGATTAGTTGCAACGAAATTCGGTTCAACAATTCAGTGTTTATACGTACAAGATACTATACTATAGCTCAGGGTTAAAATGTTATATGTAGTTCTGCACATCGCAAGTCCTACTGACTTTTCCTTGTGGTAGGAGGAGAGGATATTGGATCTGAGTGCGCGAGGGAGAAGCAAAAGGATATTCAGAAAGGTTTTGCTCTTCAAAATAAATGCATTCGTAAATACTAAGCTTAATAAGGTTTTTAGGGATCTGAAAGTACTGAAAGGATCTGAACTTCAAACTCTGCTTTTTTCTTTGCTTGCTTGGCAGTACAGTCTGCAGTATATACATTGAAATATTCCCAATCTCCCCGCTGCTTCTGACGAAGTATCAATCTCGGACTGATTGCTCTCTTCTTGTGGTCTTACAAGACTTGAAATATTGGTATGTCCCATACATTGTCTTAATGCATTAGTTTTGTTATATTTGCAGTGTGCACATGACTCTTTCTTATCTTTATTTATTAATAACAAATAAACAACATTGTTTGTTATCTTTACTTATTAATAAAAGTAAGTAGGAATTCTGGATAATGACTTATGAATAACAATATGTAGAAATTCTGAATAAAAAAGTACATGAGAAATATGGTATCCACCTTAACAGAGCAATAATAATTTTAGTTGCTGAGAGGTTGACGTTGAAATTTTTAGAGAGCTAGACCCATCTTGTATGCCAACATTGGTCTTTAGATTAGTCAGTGTTGTGTTGCAGCATATGTTCGCTATAGAATATGTTTAGGATTTCTATAGAATTTGATCTGCAGGATTTTGATACTAATGTCTACATCCTTATAAAGATGTTTCATGTTTCTGAAATGAATTTTGTCTATGTGAAGATAAGAAAGAGTGGATAGCAGTAGCGGGTCTTAAATTTGCAAGCTTTTCTTCAAGCAAGTTAATCATATGTACTAAATGTTTGTCAAATTATAATTAAAGGTGAATGGTTTGTTACAAATCTAGCATACATCTTTTTTATCTCTATCTTGGTGCACATATAACTTACACAATGTGAAGTTGTATATTAAAGTATGATGTTTCCAAAACGAATGCCAAACATAAGGGGAGTATGTCAACTTCCAAACATTGAAGAGGGGTGTATAACATCGTTGATTTTGGCTCTTGTTGCTATAGATGGGAGGATAATACATCTCTACTCTGTCCTTTACATAATTCTTGCCGTGGTTTTAGTTCAAATTTGAACTCCTCACAAGAATTAGAATTCTGCATGAATTGGAGGGAGTACTTTGGTGCTTTATTCTTTAATTCTTAATTATCTCTCATATGTGTGCTCGTAAGCATTTCGTTGAATGATTTGCTACCATGACAACACAAAATTCAGTTCACTAGTTCTTGATTGGATATCTGATTGAACAAAGAAATGTATATTTAGGCATTTGACAGGTTTCATGTCTGAAATTCCAGACTAGGCATTAGTAAATGAATAGATATACAAGGAGTAGTCTTTAAGTAAGGTCAGTACAAGAAGGTGATCATAGCATCAGATTGTCCTAACTTGGTGCAAAATTATGGTCATCACGCATGGGCATATCTCTTTCAGGACCAAATCCAAGACATAAGTCAATGCTGGCTACCTTTTGGTGTATTTATTTGTTTTTGTTAGTTGATGGTTCTCTTTTATTGGCTAGATCAGCTATCCAACTTGTATCTGTTTCGTTGTATGAGGCTCCAGGGTTAATCCTAGCTCGTGTGATGAACAATTCAATCAAAAAGTTGTTTGTTTCATATTTGGATTATCAAGGATATATTTGTATATCAATAGTCAATTTTGAAACATAACAAGCAAGACCATGCCCTTTTGGCCGGCCGAAAGAAAAAGTCCCCTTGGTCCTTTCTTTGCACCAATCCTTGTGCAACCACGATGACAAAACACTTGAGTTCCTAGATTGAAAAGAATAAATCAACTTAGGTTATACTAGAGTATTGCAGATGATGTTGTTTATGATCATTCATCGACAACACACTTCAGAAACTAACTTTCTCCAAAAAGCAAGACGAGATGAGATTACTACCTGTAAGTACTGGACTTTCTAGAATTTGTCCTTAGCCTTAGATGTCCTTGATGTCATGTATGAATTTATTTTCCAATGAGTGGACAGATTTTATGCTCTCAAGTTCTTATGCTTTTAATAATTTTAATTTGGCTCTATTAGTCAACACGTGCATTGCACGTACACGATTACTAGTAATAATAATAAAAGAGTTAGGCTGGCTCCTAGTCCAGTACACGATTAAAAATCGGCATGGTAAGCTGGACAGAAGTAGGGACTCCGTTGGTGAACTAGTCAACTACTGTTTGCATGCAACAGTGGCTGGTTTAAAAGAACGCGTGTGTTTGCTACAGCTAACGGCTAGCCAGCATTTTTACATCGATGCCCATTATGTTAGTCAAACAGCTTCTCTGTATGATTGATACTTCAAAATACGTTGATATGTAAAACCGTGGTATCCTATAACCACGTGTTAAAATACTGCAGTTTTTCAATACTTTATGTCTGATAGCAAAGTATTGAAAAACTACAGTATTTCAGCCAATAGGTTTAAAATACCACAGTTTCAATATATCCCACGATTTTGAAGTATCAGGAATACTTTGGAGGTGTTTGGCTACTGCTGTATAAAGCAAAGTAAATTAGCTAGCTAGCTGTTTTATCCTTAGCTAGCGAGCCGTTGCAAACTCAACGGCCATGCACAAAGGCCACGGCTAAACTAAAACGGCCATGCACAAAGCACGGTGAGGCAGACAAACTACTGCAACACGACGAACTCCTCGGCCTTTTCCGTGATACCACTGAGGGACACCAGGAGCTGCATGTGGAGCTAGAACCTGACACTCGGGAACAAGCCGCCGGCACATCACACGGCGGAGCTGCACGTGGGCGGAACGGCTTGACCTTGTTTTCCGTCAACGTCGAGGGGCACCATAAGCAGCGCGTCAACTGGAACTACATGGCCAAGCTCAATGTCTTGCATCAGATCTGGCAGGCGGTGGCTTCTCTGAGGCATTTATTCGAACATATGACTAGCTCCCAGCGGATGGAGACGAATTCCAGGGACGAGAGAGCAGCGGCAGCTTATGAGCGAGGAAGAAAATAACGAGAGGGCTGTTTCTCACCTGCTCAGTTTTTTTCAAAAAGGTCAGTGGTTCTTTTGTTTAGAGAGAGGAAATACTGCGGTTTTGCAAAACGGTAAAGCTAAATTACAGTCGACTGTATTTTAGCAACAAGCACGTACGATCTCAGAGCGGTCAGATATTGATCGCACGTCCCGTGTGGATTCCATCGTCAGGGAACAAAACACATCTCCTCGTTTGCAAAATTAAATAGCCATCATAGGATTCTAACCATGGCCGCTTTCGCCCCAACACGAGGTCAATAACCACCCCGCCAACGATTCGTTTGTGTCTTATTTAATCCAAGTACTTGATTTGACCTTGTATGAATACTACATGCGAGTGAAAAAGAAAAGGAAAAAAACAGCTAGTGGGATTTGAGCCTACTAGATGACGTTCCAGGATCGCGATCAGCTTGACTAATTCTCTCTTATGACTAGGTATAGGTACTTTGTGTACATCATTTAAAATACAAACTTGAAAAAAAGATCTCATCAACCTAGGTTTTCATTGACCCTTCTGGCTATAAAATAGGTACACGTAAATGACAAACTCATATGTACATGATTTTTCACGTGGGATTTTTTTGTTGAAACACACCCTCGATAATTTGTGTGTAAATAGCACGGCAATTTATGCACCTCATGCCTCTTAATTGACTTACAGACGTCGTGGTAACTTTGATCTGAGAAACTTATGTGTAAATAACATGCTAACTTACACATTGCAGACCCGATAACACACCTTCCAGTAACTTTTGTGCATATAACATGCTAATTTATGCACCGTAGACCTTATAAGTTTGTACAAACACCGCGGTAACTTTGATCCAATGAAAAAATGTTGATAACATACCCCGATAATTTATGTGTAAATACACTGGTAATATACGCATTGTTTGACTGCATGTCGTTCGGATCCGTTTACTAAAAGCGGAACGATCGGAAGTTAGCAAAGCCTAATAGCACGGTAACTCACACATCGCATACCTGATAACTAGAACTTATGTACCCCGGTCCTGGTAACTTTGACGCCGGGGGGGGGGGGGGATAAAATATCCCCGGGGTAACTTTTTTCTGAATAGAATGTTAAGTTGGTGACTCACAAATCACAAACCTAATAACTTATGTATCGTAGTCCTGATAACTTTTGGCATGGGGAATGGGGGTTGATTAAATATCCCCCGATAACTTTTGTGTGAATAGCATGATAACTCACAAGTTGTGGACCTGATACCTTATGTGCCTCGGTCCTAGTAGCTTTGGGGGGCGGGGGAGGAAGGGGGTGGTGATGAAATATACCCACGGTAACTCACACGTTGCAGACATGATAACTTATGTACCCCAGTCCTTGTAACTTTGGCGACGAGGGGCGGGGGGGGGGGGGGGGGGGGGGGGGGGAA